>NC_041395.2:128317714-128610214 GCF_900747795.2 Erpetoichthys calabaricus | reverse complement strand
TACGTAAGTGCACAACATGATTGAAACAGACTGACTTCTGCTTGCATTGCCATCACTTATTACCTTAGCTTCAGTGTTCCCAACAATCTGTTGTTACCAGTTATAAATAGATAGATAGATACTTTATTAACAGTAGTTGTGGAGAATTAAGAAGCATTTGTGTATCTTAAAGTATATAGCAATTTGCTGCGTATTGACCATACGATGAGGGATTTACACAGTGTAGGACAGTGTGTATGTATATGTTTGTGTGTTTTTTATATATATACTAGTTATTTAGCCAGTTACTACAACGGGCGCTAGAACAGTAGTGCATAAACATTAGTAGGAACAGTCTATATTAAATGGCAAGGGACTTTGACCTCATTCTTTTTGTTGGTCGTATTTTTCTTTCTTTCAGCCTTTCTTTTGTTGATGTTTACTTGCTGAGCTGACCGTTCTTCGTGGGCTGCCGCCATGTATTGTGTGTCTTTAATTTTCTGTGACAGTAATACTGTCTTGTACATCCGGATTTTATTAAAGAGGATATATATATAATTAATATAAAAATATAATATATATATATCTCATTTATATATATAAAATCCCTATGTGCGTCCAGGTGTCCGTGTGTGGGTGTCTTCTGGTGAAGTGCGCATGCGTTGGGCACAGTGTGATGCGCGATATTACTGTCAGAGAAAGTTAGAGGTGTTTTACGGAAATACAAACCAGTATTACTGCGAGAGGAAATTAAAGGTACACAATACAGTGACGCATATTACAGCCACATACAAGCCAGTATTACTGTCAGAGGAGATTAAAGGCATATTACCGACGCGCACGCCTGTATTATTGCCAGAGAAAATTAAAGGTATATTACGGACGTACAAGCCAGCGGACGTAAAAGACGGTATCCTTCAATAAGGGCGCGCACAAAAAGGCGAGCTTCAAAAGGGCAACCTCAATTGGGCACAGCGAATAAAGGCGCGCGTAAATAAAGATCTGCACCTTTGTTGCTCTTCACATATTCCAGAGCCATTTGAACTAAATTATCTACGAACGCCTTTATTCACCGCGCTCAATTGAGGTCGCCCTTTTGAAGCTCGCCTTTTTGTGCGCGCTCTTATTGAATAGAGCCGTACAAGACAGTATTACTGTCACAGAAAATTAAAGACACACAATGCACGGCGGCAGCCCACAAAGAACGGTCAGCTCAGCAAGTAAACATCAACAAAAGAAAGGCTGAAAGAAAGAAAAATACCACCAACAAAAAGAATGAGGTCAAAGTCCCTTGCCATTTAATATAGACTGTTCCTACTAATGTTTATGCACTACTGTTCTAGCGCCCGTTATTGTAACGGGCTAAATGACTAGTATAATAATAATATAATAATATACAGTCATATGAAAAAGTTTGGGAACCCCTGTCAGCCTGCATAATAATTTACTTTCAACATAATTGATAACAGTGGTATGTCTGTCATTTCCTAGAAATATCTGAATACTGGGGTGTTTTACGAACAAAGATTTTTAGTGAAGCAGTATTTAGTTGTATGAAATTAAATCAAATGTGAAAAACTGGCTGTGAAAAAATGTGGGTACCCTTGTAAAATTGCTGATTTGAATGCATGTAACTGCTCAATACTGATTACTTGCAACACCAAATTGGTTGGATTAGCTCGTTAAGCCTTGAACTTCATAGACAGGTGTGTCCAATCATGAGAAAAGGTATTTAAGGTGGTCAATTGCAAGTTGTGCTTTCCTTTGCCTCTCCTCTGAAGAGTGACAGCATGGGATCCTTAAAGCAACTCTCAAAAGATCTGGGGCCTCATGTATAAATGGTGTGTATGCAAAAAAAATGTTGCATAAGAACGTTTCCACATTCAAATCGCGATGTATAAAGCCAGAGTTATACTTCACGCGACGCATGCTGCTGCGGACGCTCCTGCTACGCAAGCGTTGAAGTGTTTATACTTGCACGCGTACTTTACGTAAATCTGGAGGAATCCGCCAGGTGGCAGTGCGAGATATTATCACGGTGAGAACATGTTCGGCTTCTCTGTGTTGTGAATTGCCTAGAACACCCATTAAATTCCAATGACACCTTACCGCAATATCTCTGAAAAGGATGTTTATTGATTAAATCCAGGGATGTGTCCATTCCAGCAAGCATTGGGCACAAGTGAGAAACAATCCCTGGACGATGCCTCGGCTCATCGCAAGGTGAATACAAGCACACACATACACTAGCGTCATTTTAGCGGCAGCAAATCTGCATATCTTTGGAAGTAAACTGGAGCACGCTGAGGAAACCCAGCAGGAAAACGTGTAAACTGATGGCAGGGAATATCAGCGACGTGACTCCCTGCAAGACAGCAGCGCTAATGCTCCGCCACTGTGTCGCCCCCATGTGTGTAATTATTAACAGTATTCATTATTTAAACGAAATTACCGATTTATCTGTAAAATGTAATATACATACTTTAATGCTTTTCATCATGAAAGTGATATCAAGTATAAATCTAAGGATTCTAAATGTGCAGGGAGTTGGAATATCATACATTTAATGTGCTCAGTGTGGCGATTCGCTGCTGTCACGAGCAGAGGAAGCCCTAGAAAAAAAAATAGCACAGAAGATGGTATGTGAGAATTTTAAAACTTATCGTGTCATTACGATTGGGAATATGCGACGCTTGAATATAAAAGCACCATGAATACA
The DNA here is from genome assembly GCF_900747795.2 of Erpetoichthys calabaricus. Taxonomy (NCBI): domain Eukaryota; kingdom Metazoa; phylum Chordata; class Cladistia; order Polypteriformes; family Polypteridae; genus Erpetoichthys; species Erpetoichthys calabaricus. The sequence continues at coordinate 128,607,516 of NC_041395.2, read as the reverse complement.
TCTGCATGTCGGCATTTTGCTTCACCACATCGAACCATTTATCAAATATCGAAGCGCGCACACCGATCTCGTAGGATCCGCAAAGCGGCTTTCTGTCACATGTAGATAGTAAACAGAGACTCTGACGTCACATTCCAACTTTTAGCAGACTGCGTCCCCCAACTTTTTAATGGTACTGCAACTCGCGCATGTGTCGTGTTAATTTCTAAGGACATGCTCAGAAGACGCATCAAATGAACGCTCAGAACGCATGGCGGCCATGATGCGGGCGTGTACGCGTTCTGAGCGTGAAGTATAAATGAGTCCTAAAACCTAAACCTGGCATAAAGCCATGCACATTTCCACGGTAGCTCATACCCTGACATATGCAAGTTCTGCGCTCAGTTTTGCTGGCGGCACCGAGCGTCAAAGCAGTGCTACTGTTCCTGTATGGTTACCCTTTCTTTTTCAGATCCACATCCCTGATGCGGCTTTATAAATACACTGAAATTAACCACATGTTGTTTATTAGTTTAATGCATCTGATTGTAATTACATAACAATATAATGGTCCACAGAATGGTCAAACTATTCTAAATACAATAGCTGCTTTAGCGTTGTTACTCTCACTGCACCTTCTTCTTCTTCTTTCAGCTGCTCACGTTAGGGGTTGCTACAGCGGATCATCTTTTTCCATATTACTGTCACTGTACCACTCGGAGTATTTATATCACTGTATGTGAGTGGGGAATCACAGATCTACAGCAGCTGACTGGAAAGAGAATTATCGGTATAGAGCATCAAGCACACGCTGCCTCAGCCATGCTGTCCATTTGAACTGCTCTCACACGGCAAATGCTTCAGAGCCTTTTCCTGTACAGACCTCGCGGTTCAGAAACAGTTTCATCCCGGGAGCTATAAACGCACTCAATCAGTCCATCAAGTGCTCCTTGTAGAACTGTTTGTACTTATAAGTACAATCACCTCACTGTAAGCTTGCACCACAGTTATAATGTTGCACAACCTGAGCCACTTTATAAAGTGTGTATTTACATATGATGACAATATAATTTTTAAGATGAAATGCAACAAAATATGTTTATTATATTATACACATAAAACTTGAACTTTAACTACATGGTGCCGCAGTGCTAGCGAGGAGCTGGAGCTCTGTTCATGGATTGTTCCTGGCTCGCACTGTATTCTTGCTGTGGCTGGCGTGACACTGGAAGGATAGATGGATAGAATAATTAAACATGTACTACGAAGATATTTCAGTGTTCCTTAAAAGTTTTGAAGAATCGCCGTTCTAAGCTTACAGATGGCTTAACGTCTATTACAGAGCGGATTGTGTGGTGATTGGGTATTTGGAGAAAGTAAAGTAAGGACAGAAATTGGGGGTTAGTACGTTTGAAAGAGACAGAACTTCTGTAATAAAGTGTTTCATTGAAGGTCTCGAATGGCGCAGCAAGCATCTTGCGTGAGACATGAACACTCACTGCGCCACCGTATTCCCATGTTTAATAACATGCTTTAACTCCTATCATCATGAAAATATCACGTATACATCTCAGTATTTTAATTATTCAGAGAGCTGTAATATTACGAATGTAATGGATTCTGTGTCCCGTCGGAGGAAAAGAAAGCCTGGAAGCACGTAGTGATTCACACACACAGAGCACATAGAAGATCAAATACAAAACAGCATTTAACGTGCTACTTTAGTTACGATGGGATTTGAGAAACTAGTAAATTTAAATGATTTTAAGATGAATTTTATGATGATCTACTTTAATGACAAAATAAACTATGTGATTAAAGTTGAAATTTCGAGATTAAAGTTGACATTTCGTGCTTTTTTCCCCCACTGTGTGCCTTTTTTTTCTCTGTACCCTAATAAGCTTTCATATGACACTTAAACGGTGGGCTACGAGTCGCCTTTTCGCGGCGATTTTGATATGTGACAACTTCTTTTTTTATTTCAGAGCACTGTGCGATTTTGTGATCTTGAGCTTTCGAGTTTCTCTGACACGCTATGTCACTCGATCAACTTCCTTTTGTTGTTTATACCACTGTTTAAATCAACAAATAGTACGTTTTTCCTTGCCACCACTTGGTATTCACTGAAATTTTTCTATTTTCTCCCGTGCTTTTGCCATTGTCTTTTCACAGAAGGCTGAGCTTAAGGGCTGTTTATATTGATTTGCATATTCAAAGAGGTATAATTCTGGGAGGAGTTGGAGCGGGACAGCAGGTGCGTGCATGTGCGTTACTTTTCACGCTGACCGGGATGTATGGAGTGGAAGAACGTGGAAGTTGGCGTTCGCACAGATTTATGCATCTGGATTTTTTTCCGCTTTTGTGTTACGCCATGTTATAGTGTGAATTCTACACACGGCGTTATGCGTGAAGCCCCTGAAAACCAAAGATTGTTCAGTATCATGGTTTAGGGGAAGGCTGCAAAAAGCTGTCTCAGAGGTTTAAACTGTCAGTTTCAACTGTAAGGAATGTAATCAGGAAATGGAAGGCCACAGGCATAGTTGCTGTTAAACCCAGGTCTGGCAGGCCAAGAAAAATACAGGAGCGGCATGTGCGCAGGATTGTGAGAATGGTTACAGACAACCCACAGATCACCTCCAAAGACCTGCAAGAACATCTTGCTGCAGATGGTGTATCTGTACATTGTTCTACAATTCAGCACAATTTGCACAAAACATCTGTATGGCAGGGTGATGAGAAAGAAACCCTTTCTACACTCACGCCACAGAGTCGCTTGTTGTATGCAAATGCAAATTTAGACAAGACAGATTCATTTTGGAACAAAGTGGTTTGGACTGATGAGACAAAAATTGAGTTATTTGGTCATAACAAAAAGCGTTTTGCATGGCGGAAGAAGAACACTGCATTCCAAGAAAAACACTTGCTACCTACTGTCAAATTTGGTGGAGGTTCCATCATGCTTTGGGGCTGTGTGGCTAGTTCAGGGACTGGGGCCCTTGTTAAAGTCGAGGGTCGGATGAATTCAACCCAATATCAACAAATTCTTCAGGATAATGTTCAGGCATCAGTCACAAAGTTGAAGTTATGCAGGGGTTGAATATTCCAACAAGACAATGACCCAAAACACAGTTTGAAATCTACAAAGGCATTCATGCAGAGGGAGAAGTACAATGTTCTGGAATGGCCGTCACAGTCCCCTGACTTGAATATCATCGAAAATCTGTGGGAAGATTTGAAGCAGGATGTCCATGCTCGTCAGCCATCAAATTTAACTGAACTGGAGAGATTTTGTATGGAAGAAGTAAGTATTGATGTAATATCTTTGGTGTGCCCAAATTTATGCACCTAATTTTGTTATGATGCATATTGCATATTTTCTGTTAATCCAATAAACTTAATGTCACTGCTGAAATACTACAGTTTCCATAATGCATGTCATATATTAAAAGGAAGTTGCTACAGTTGTGCTTGAAAGTTTGTGAACCCTTTAGAATTTTCTATATTTCTGCATAAATATGACCTAAAACATCATCAGATTTTCACTCAAGTCCTAAAAGTAGATAAAGAGAAATCAGTTAAACAAATGAGACAAAAATGTTATGCATATGACATAGGTCATATGTATGCAGAAATGTAGAAAATTCTAAAGGGTTCACAAACTTTCAAGCACAACTGTAATTTGAAAGCTCAGCCAATGATAAACAAAAATCCAAACAATTAAGAGGGGTTCCCAAACTATTTCATATGACTATGTATGTATGTGTATGTGTGTGTCTGTGTCTGTGCTGTTCGGACTTTTAAGTATGCGAAGTACCACACGGATCACGCGATAGATCATACCTGCCTAAAACTTTTGCACAGTACTGTAAGTATTCACAGCCTTTGCCGTGAAGCTCAAAATTGAGCTCAGGTGCATCCTGTTTCCCCTGATCATCCTTGAGATGTTTCTGCAGCTTAATTGGAGTCCACCTGTGGTAAATTCATTTGATGGAACATGATTTGGAAAGGCACACACCTGTCTATATAAGGTCCCACAGTAGACAGTTCACGTCAGAGCACAAACCAAGCATGAAGTCAAAGGAATTGTCTTTAGACCTCCGAGACAGGATTGTCTCGAGGCACAAATCTGGGGAAGGTTACAGAAAAATTTCTGCTGCTTTGAAGGTCCCAATGAGCACATTGGCCTCCATCATCCGTAAGTGGAAGAAATTCAAAACCACCAGGACTCTTCCTAGAGCTGGCCGGCCATCTAAACTGAGCGATCGGGGAGAAGGGCCTTAGTCAGGGAAGTGACCAAGAACCAGATGGTCACTCTGTCAGAGCTCCAGAGGTCCATTGTGGAGAGAGGAGAACCTTCCAGAAGGACAACCATCTCTGCAACAATCCACCAATCAGGCCTGTATGATAGAGTGACCAGACGGAAGCCACTCCTTAGTAAAAGGCAATATATAGCAAAACATTACATGGAGGGGCTGGGGGGGGGTCGTCATAAGTCAGTGTGATGGGGGGGGGGGGGGGGTTTTGGGTGTACAGTTTATTTATTATGAACATGTTCTTCTTAAGTTTGCATATGCTGGATTTATGTCCAAGTGTCTGTTGATGGCGTTCTCATTTGATAGCCAAGATTCGGCCAGGTCTCTGGCACTTTTAGTACTGGCCTTAAACTAAAAGTCTGCAACATCATCCAGCATATGAGCAGTTTGGCTGTGGGTCAGTGATGGTTTGTAGAGGCATATCCTTGGAGGGTTACACAGACCTCTTTTAGATACTGGAAATCCTCAAAGCCACTGTCAAACCTTATGCTGGTGCAGAGGGCCCTGGGTTCCTCCTGGTCCAGGACAATGCCTGGCCTCATGTGGCCAGAGTGTGTAGGCAGTTTCTGGATAATTAAGGTGTTGATGCCATTGACTGGCCTGCACGTTTTTCAGACCTGAATCCAACTGAGAACTTCTGGGACATTATGTATGGGTGCATCTGACATTGCCAAGTAGCTCCACAGTCTGTCCATGGGCTCATTGATGCCGTGCTGTAGGTCTGGGAGGAGATCCCCCAGGACACCATCTGTCGTCTTACCAGGAGCATTCCCAAACGTTGCTGGTGTAAATAAAGGCATGTATGGGCCATACTCACTACTGAGTCACATTTTGAGTTGCTGTGCTGAAATTCACTTAAGTTGGATCAGCCTGTGATTTCAATTTTTTTACTTTGATTTTTGGTATGATGTTAAATCCAGTCCTCAGTGGGTTGGTGATTTTTGTTTTCCATTGACTGTTGTTACATCATTTTCTTCTCAACAGATTACACAGTATTACTCAGTAAAGATTTTCCACTTGAATATTTTATTCATTGAGATCCTATGTGTGATTTCAGTGTTCCTTTAATTCTGAGCTATATATATATATATATATATATATACACACACACACACAATTTTTCCCCCTAGAGAGCAATTCCTCCTTTTGTATTCTCTGTTATGGTTGGGGGTTGTGTAAAATTCTCAGGTTGAAAATAATCTTAAACACTGCCAATTGGCAATATCACTGAAAGCAGTGTATTACCATTTTTAACTGAGTGAGCCAAAATCGCTGTTATGCTGTTCCTGTAATTTTCAGTTTAGCCCCAGGGTGTCCTCTTTGTTAATAAACATGCACCGTAACAAGGTACAAAAGTGTGTAACCTCCTTAGCATTGCATTTTTTCTGAAAAAAAAATCTGTAAAAAACTTTGCATTTTTTGGCTTGAAAAATTATTTTTATTAAATCTCATCTTACTATTGTAAAATGTGAAAAACACTAAAATTACAAAGTCAGAAGAGTAAAAACTATAATGATATAAATAATAATTAATAATAATAATAATAAATGAAAAATGATAATAATGTTAATACCGTATATATTGCCGAAATGTCTTTTGTGCAGTGTGTCCTTGTACTGGACATTTTTGGTCATTTACCCGCCACTTTTGAGCATAATGTTTCGTCTCAACAATAATTCTTTCAGTCACGTCATTATCAAGAAACAATTTCAAGTAAGTAGGTGGATCTTGGCTGTCAACCTTCACTTTTATTCCTGGCTGTTCCAAAGAATCAAAACAAGGTGGTGAGGGTTTATTTGAAGCACGGTCAATATAAACCCAAACAAGTATCACTTTTGAAAATTATCCAAATCACTTTGTTTCATTTCAATTTGGCTGTCTGAAAACCGATTTCACTTCATCATCACTGCTGATGAGAGGCTTCTGAACATCACTGCGCTTATCACTGTCAAGATTGTGCTACAATTGTGCTGCTGAAAATAATTTCTTACGAGATGCTGTTATAAGGCTTGGAGAAGACGCGTCTACACCGTTGTCTGGGTAATGCTCTGATCTGACGCTTATGTAAGTCATGTCTGTACCATTGCCCAAGTAACGCTTGAGAGTAACACTGTTAACACTTTTACAACCCGAGTAATCATTAGGTCTAACGATTATGCGAGACATGTCTATAGAGGTGCCTGAGTCACACTCGGTACTAATGCTTTTAGCACTGTTTTCACAGCCCGAGTGACAGTAAAGTCTAATGCTAGGGAGGTTAATTTACAAAAGCACAGATGTATGAATTGGTAGTTTAGAAGAAATTGACCTTGACAAATTGCCAGTTCTTTGCCTCTAAAGCAAATTGGCATCATGAGCCAGAATATTTAACCAAAGCAGGAAGATTGCTGTTGCAAAAGATGTACCTACAAGAAACTTCTGCATTCATGTGCGTGTACAGTAATCCCTCGCTGTATCGCGCTTTGCCTTTCGCAGCTTCACTCTATCGCGGATTTTATATGTAAGCATATTTAAATATATATCGCGGATTTTTTGCTGGTTCGCGGATTTCTGCGGACAATGGGTCTTTTAATTTCTGGTACATGCTTCCTCAGTTGGTTTGCCCAGTTGATTTCATACAAGGGACGCTATTGGCAGATGGCTGAGTAGCTACCCAACTTACTTTTCTCCCTCTCTCTCTTGCACTGACATTCTCTGATCATGACGTAGGGGGATTGAGCAGGGGGGTTGTTCGCACAACTAGACGATACGGACGCTCGTCTAAAAATGCTGAAAGTTTATCTTCATGTTGCTCCCTTCTGTGCAGCTGCTTCGTGAAGCGACATGCTGCACGGTGCTTCGCATACTTAAAAGCTCAAAGGGCACGTATTGATTTTTGATTGTTTGTTTTTCTCTGTCTCTCTCTCTCTCTCTTTGTCTGCTCCTGACAGAGGGGGTGTGAGCTGCGGCCTTCAACAGCTTTGTGCTGTGGTAAAAGCCAAACAGCCGTATTGATTTGTTTGCTTTTCTCTGTCTCTCTCTGACATTCTGTGCTCCTGACACGCACTCCTTTGAAGAGGAAGATATGTTTGCATTCTTTTAATTGTGAGACGGAACTGTCATCTCTGTCTTGTCATGGAGCACAGTTTAAACTTTTGAAAAAAAGACAAATGTTTGTTTGCTGTATTTGAATAAAGCTCCTGTCTCTCTACAACCTCCTGTGTTTCTGTGCAAATCTGTGACCCAAGCATGACAATATAAAAATAACCATATAAACATATGGTTTCTACTTCGCGGATTTTCACTTTTCGCGAGGGGTTCTGGAACGCAACCCCCATGATGGAGGAGGGATTACTGTACACCTTCTAGCAGACTAGTTTGCCTTGCACCTGATACAGACAGTTTAAAATTAGGCTGTCTTGAACCTCATTTATATTGTGTTTGGTAACGAATAAATGAATGGGTGAACACAACATGGAAGTGTGTTTTACATGTTTAAATGAAAAGGTATCAAGAGAAACAACCAGGGTATAACCACAAATAGGAATGTGTTGCATATGTACAGGATATATACTGTATATTTAGTGGTGAAATTGCACTTGCTCTCATGTTATTAAGATCAGAATAATGTTCTCAAATGGTTGGAGAATGGTTTTCTTCAAGTTTGCATGCATCTAAAAGTAAGTAAGTAGGTAGTATCAGGAATTAACATATTTTGTGAGTATAAATTGGTAGTTCAGATTTTTAAAACTAGGAATGTTCAAATATATTCTGAACGGTGATGTAAACTAAAAATTTGAAATTTCTGTGTTATTCTGTAGGTTTAGTCAAATATTTAGTAAAGCTGTTGTTGATGTACAAATACAATAGAGGTAAAGCTGATTTATAGTTACTAGCAATTATTTTTCTGTAGCATTTATTTATTTATTTATTTTCTTTACACTTTCTGTAAAACACAGCAACCTTTACAGCATAGCATTACTGTAGTTAGGTATTTCTTCTGTACAAATTTTGGTAGAATGTATTTTTATAATATGTTTATTGTGATGCACTCTATTTGTTAAATTTTTTCAGGATTAATGTAAAAATATTCTCTGTGAGGTATAAATGTAATCCAGAACATAACAGAAATTTAATGATGAAAAATTGCCACTTTTTATATCTATGTTAGTATTGGTATTTTATTATCTGACTTTTACTTAGTTTTTTTTTTTTTTTTTTTTTTTTTTAAATAAGGTTACTCTAGCAAAATTAGTCAAATGCCTGTTATTCTGACCCCTTTACATTTTGACCGGGATCCACTGCAAAAACAGCCTTCCTGCCGAAGATCTGTTGTCATCCGCACCTTTATCACTAGTGATTTCATGACTGGCATTCCAGCAACTCCAGGGAACCAAATACCAGAAGAGGTGCATGTTTTTGATTTATTTTCTTCAGTCTTCAATTTGTTTTTGAATTTTGAACATTTTATTGGAGCATATCTAAAAATACTGTGTACGTTAATAGTCAAGTTGTTCACAAAGGCCTACTATTTAACATTAAGTGAAAACTAATAGCAGACTGTCTACTGAAATGTGTTTTGTACAGTTTTGCTTATTGATATGCATAGCCTGGTAACAGTCTGGCACTGGAGAACACCCACTATGATGGAACCATTTTATGGTTGTGCTCAGGTGGCTTCTTACCATGGTGAAGATGCAAATTAAGTCTCTGTTAATAGAGCCCCCTGTACTGGAGTCCCATAGTTCCTTTCTTATAATTATTACCATGAAAACATAACATCTTGGCTAGCTCATCAGCAAGACTGTCTGCTGTATGTCTCGCTTTCAAGTTTTGTGTCTATAGTTCCACAGATGTCATCCTTCTGCATTCATAATGATTGTGATGTAATGTCTGAGCAGTTTAAAAGTTTGTGAATGAAAGGTTATTGGCTTTGACTAGCTGAGTTTTAAACTGATGCATCCTCTCAATAAGACAGCCTGCAGCCTTATTCTTAAACCATGTTAATTGGTAACGTGTTTAACTGTGTCATTGTAAACAACAGTTAAATGATTGGTCAGTATCAGTAGAGTTTTTCTTTGTTGGTGCTGCAGATATAGTAGGTTACTGCACTCAGACCTGTGACCTCGCAAACCACATGCTTGCTTGTTCCATCTACAACAGACTGCAGATGTGCTGCTTGTATTTTAGTACGGTTGGCAGCAGTGTGTTAACCCTCTTGTTTAAAAGTGTACCAGCCCAAATTAGGTTTAGGATGCTTCATTTTACATTGAAGGTGGCAATTCTACTTCTGGATCAAAAACAATCGGATGTGTTGCTTAAATACTGACTTCACTCTTGTGTTTGTATAAGTGAAGAACATGTTCTTATGTAAGTATGTATCTGACATGGCAGTGCTATAAGCTAATAAAATTTCCCAGCATAAATTTAATTGTTTAATGAATAGGTTGTTCAGTTTAAATTCTCAGTCTGAGTGGTTTTATTTAGCCTCATTGTCTCTCTTAGTGCAAATCTTGCTTATTATAATGATTTAAATAAAGACTAGCTTTGTCTCCAAACAAAATATATTTCTGTTTGGAAGAATGTAATGGTAAACTAGTAATTTGTGCAGGCAGTAATGTTTTTTGAATTTATACAAGTAGGGATCATGACACTACTAATACGCACTGCTGAGTTGGATCAACTGGAAGAAAGACTGCGCTGTGATTGAAACATGGCCAGTGTTGTCTATATATGCAGAGAGCCAAGAAAATCCAGTTTTATATTTGGAACTCACTGTTTTTAGCATGGTATATTCTACGGTTTTAAGAAAGGGGTAAAATATGTACCTCAGAGAGGTGTTAAATGCAGTTAATCATTTATGGTAAAAGAATTAAATACAAAAGGCAAATGCTATGTGTTTTACATCAACAGGTCCTGCTAAAAATGGTAAATGAAATTATGAAGATCCCTGGCATTTCTAGAGTGATGTATGACCTTACATCTAAACCTCCTGGAACTACAGAGTGGGAATAAGCTACAAATTTTAGTAGCAGACAAGAACTGTACATGCTGTCCAAATAACCCAAGAACAACATTCCTATTGTTGACATGCAGTACTGTGACAGATGCGTGACTAGAGCTGCTACATTGCACCTTTTATCCCCACCAAATATAGTTTGTGGTGATTTGGTGTGTACCCTAAAAGGATGACAACTGTGGGGCAGAGGAATTGTACGGGTAAAAAAAAAAAAAAAAAGTAACAGCATTTGGTGCAACTGGATGATGGTTTTTTTTTTTTTTTTTTTTTTTTTTTTTTTTTTAAAGTGGCTTTTGCCTACAAAAATTCAATTTCTTCTGTATTCATATATTTGTATAAGCTATGTGTCTGTTTTGTAAACCTTTGAAAGACTTTGATTTACTTTTACAGTACTAGCCGCAGTTGTTATAGAAAACAAAATATTGCAAAATTATAATGTTTCCAGTTTCATTTTACATGCATTTTTATAAATATTTTGCCAGACAATTACAGAAGTGTGAATTTTATTGCAGTGCTTACACATTATGGTGTATTTGATTTTGGTTTTAATTAACTCAAATTTGAGAATATTACAGCCAGATGAACTTAAAACATCCAGAATAAATTACATCAGTGAGCTACAGTAGTGCCTCGGTTTTCCAGTAACCTTAAAACTAAAATAAATTCAAACTGCTAACATTTCTGGAGTTGTGTACTGTATAATAAATGTTGCAATAAGTATTTTGTGATAACAAGGTGATTGGAGGGGTAGAGCTAGGGTCAGGTGCTTACAAAGTGTTTTTCTTTTTTCTTTACCGCCTATCGCAAATCGACATTATATATGTAATAAGCGTCTCTAATTCTACCAATATATTACGTTTGCAGCTACAATGATCTCATAGTTTGCCAGATAAGTTTATTTTACTTTTAAAGCAATGCATAAAACACCTTGTTAAAAGCATATGTTCCAAAGTTCAGAATGATTTTTATTACTATTTATTGTAAAACACATGCAGTAAAAGTAACATCAAATATATATTCAGGCTTGCTTTGAAAAGTAAGGTTTTTATTATTTGCAATGTTTTGATAAATGTCCCTGTTATTACTGGATAACAGAAAAAGATCAGAAGAAGTGTTCGGATATTATCTTGCATTACCACCAAAAAGTTGCCAAAGCTTGAATTTTAGGGCACTTCAAAAAGTGCCAAAATTAATTTAATGTTAACAAACTGTGTTTTCGCTTTGTTCAGATTGTAGATTTTTACAGTTTATTTGCTTTAGAAACCTTGTTATTTTTCAGTTCTTAAAATATATTTCACTTCTTAATTTTGCGGACTATTTGACATCAAGCCACAGAAAAATATTTTGCACTCTGACAAGTACAGGATTGTAGTAAATGAAGTAAATGGAAATAAGATGCAGTCCCCTTTTTGCTGTTTTGAATGAAATGAATAAGTTATCAGCAGAATGAAGCATTGCAAAAAAGTCTTAAATGCAAAAATAATAATAATAATAAAGCATAATGTATTATCTTTTTAAATGTAAATTTGACATGTTCTTGTTTTAAAATGTATAACTAATGAACATTTATTTTGATAATTTGGTATAAGTGTAATAAGCTTAATTTATGCAATTCTGTGTAACACAGAGTATTCTGTATAGTTTAAAAATGCTTTTCCTTAGTAATGTGCCTCAAAACCCACTGCATGAAGAATTTCAACTTTAAATTTGTATACAAAAACAAGCTTTAATAAAGAATTATTTAAAGCTATTGTGAATTACTACTATGCATGCATCTTATACAGATCTTCAGCATATGGGTCAATATAGTTCTTGAAATATTTTTTTTTTAATTATGTTAGTCACAAAACTAATACAGAGTAAATGTATGGATGGGGGATGCTGTTCCAAATCATATTTTTTATAGATTGTTTAGTTTTGCAGCTAGTAATTTAGACAACGTGTGACATTTTATGAGACTGCAGAACTTTTAAAGAAATTTTTAAAGGTTTTGTTTAGCAAACTTGCTAAAATCAGGAATTTGAAAGGTGTTTATCTCTTGTGTTTTCTGTGTGAAACAAGGGTAGATGACACTGTTTGCGTACCTTGTGTAAAAAGCAGCAGTGTTTTTGAAACTAAAATTCGGTCTTTCAGTTGTTTCCAATTATTTTAAAATAAACAAACCCTTAAATAATTGAGAAATTACAGAGTGGAAATCTGTCTTAAGAATCTGCCAGTAATTATGTGAAATTAAGGCTGTATGCTATTTTGAAATTATTCTCAATTTGTTGCCTTGCTAATATAATTAATTTATTATCTGGTTTAATTTTCTGTGAATGCTTCTCAGACAATTATCGGGTTCAGTGTACAATTAAATGTTAAGTTGGTTATCTAAATAGATTGTGAATATGGAAGAAAGTGAATTGCAGTAGTAACTTGCTTTAGTTTATTTTCAAAATATAAAATTCCTCTTTGTTAACTATTAACTGGGATGATGGGTGGGAGTGTGAAAGACTAACTAGGTAGTTGTTGTTAAAGCAAAATATGATAAGTCCCTATATTTTTCAACTTGTTGGATTTGTTTGGTACTAGCTAAAACACATTTTCAGATCCACATATATTGAATAGATGCATATTCTTTCTTTCCATTTTGTCTAGCTGTGCTTAGTTTGAAATGCTATATTACAAAAAAGGATAATACCTTTTTTATTGCTTATTTTTGTATAAAATTCATTAGGGAAATGTTTGTTGTTTTTTGATATTGGCAACCTGTGAGATCCATTATAAAGAAGAAAATCTGCCCTGAGAGACAACTAGTTTTTTGCCCTTTTTAATCTAATTATGAATAATCTTTCCCAGTGGGCACAAGTCACCTAGACAAAAATAGTTGCATCATTTTACATATAAGATGTACTATGCTAGCCTGAACAGAATGTGCTCTTCATTAGAGAACTTTCTTGAAAATGGTTAAATGTAACTTTGTGTTTGTGTCTGGCCTTTGTTTGTTGTTTTTCTTTGTACATTGCAACAGGTGTATTAGTACGATGTGCAAACTTCCTAAGAATTCTGTGCCTGCTATGATCATGAATGGAGATGTGATAATAGGAGGGATATTTCCTATACATCGTACAGATGGCTTCAGAGATTTGTCCTTCACCATTGAGCCTGCACCTCAACTTTGTGATAACAGGTATTCAAGATGTATAACTAGAGGCAAGGAATTTAATCAAGAGTCCAGCATTATAATTATCTGCTCTTTTTGTTGTGTTGCTTGTAGCTAGACAAGTGATAACACTAAAGGTCAGCTAAAATATGTGATTTTAAATTTAAAAAAATACTTTAAAGTTGAGTCGTCTTAGAAATGAACTGCACTGCCTTTTTCCATTAGTAGAGATTAGCATGAAAAATGAATTTATTGTCTAGGTAAAATTATGGACTATTTGAAAGGGAGAATGTAATTTTAAATAATATTTGTTAAAACTGTTTTGAATCTAAAATCTTATTTTCAAATTTAGATATTAATGCTTACGAAGTACATGGATTCGTTGATTTGCAACTTTACTGAAAGATTTATTTAGCTCCAATAGTGAAATATCGGTGGGGGAATCCAGATTTCCAATTGTTGGTGCCTTGTCCTTTTAGTAGTTTTTTATTTAATAAAAGTGCTTATAAGAATAATGAATAAACTTCCAATTAAACTTCTTGTACAGTGAAGTCTGAAACACTTATTTAGTAAAAGCTTTTGACAACTGCAGTTGTGTTATCTGCAAAAGTTGTAATTACCCCCTTATTAAAATAACTTTATAATTACAAAACTTGAGCTTTTTTAACAAAATATCTTTATTACATGAATATCACCAATGTGGGTATTACAGCATTTGATCACTAAAATTTTGCTTTACTTCTAAAATTATGATAACACGTTTTCATCTTTTAAGTTTTGATCTCCAGAGTTATCAGTGGGTTCAGTCTATGATTTTTGCTATTAATGAAATAAACAAGAATGAAGATCTGCTCCCCAACCTCAGTTTGGGTTATGCCATTTATGACACCTGTAACAGTATCACAAGAGCAGTGGAACAGATGTTTGCACTTATCACAGGGAGTGATGTCTATGTTCCCAATTACCAGTGCTATATAAATTCCTCTTTAGCAGCAGTGATTGGAGAATCATCTTCCACTATTTCCATTTCTATGGCAACAATTCTGGGAATTTACCAGTATCCTCAGGTATTGATGTTTCATTAAATGTTCTTAGTCTTTAGACTAAACAGTATGTTTTAAAATCTTTAATTTCTCATTCCTCACTAAACAATACTTCTAAACTTTAACTCCCATCTTTTCGTTGGGGAGGGAGGAGGTTAATGTTTTTTTTTAATATGATTACTATTCAGTAATTGCTGTTAAGAAAAAAAATATTAAAAATATTAAAGATATGCAGTTTTGATTTGCTGTAATCTGAGACACAGCAATTCAACTGCATTGTTTTAAAATCAAAAAGTGTTTCAGGTGTAAACTATTTTAACACGTAGTGACTGAGGTTTTAAATTATGTTAAGTAAAGCAGTAAAAACACAGCTGAAATTAGTCACAGTACAAAAATAATTTAATGCCACTATTAATACATGTTCAGAAGGGATTTAAATGATATGTAATGTATAGAAATAAATTGCTTGTCTCCTAACAGTCTTCTGAAGCAGCTATACTTTTTAAAAACGTAATGATATATACCAAAATGAGGTATAACTTGAGAAGACATTTCCTGTGTGTTTTTGTTTGCCTCTTTCCTGTTACTTTCAAATCTTGAAATGATCATGAGGTACAATACAAATACTTTAGTATCTTATTTTAATTTGATTGTTGTGTGATATTTAACTTAATCTGGAATTTTCTTATCACTTGTATAACTGTTCTTTGCAGGAACTTAATCATAAAGTAACATTTTCTTTTAGATTAGCTACTTTTCATCCCTCCCTGCTCTCAGTAACAAGAAGGAGTTCCCATCTTTCCTTCGCACTATACCCAGTGACACATTTCAGTCCAAAGCATTTGCTTACCTTGTAAAGCACTTCGACTGGAAGTGGGTTGGTACTTTGGCAGAAGATATTGAGTATGGAATTCAAGGAGTCCAACTGTTCAGAGAAGAGGTGGAGAAATATGGTGTTTGCATTGCTTTTGCAGAAAAAGTCCCACTTACGTTTTCAAGAGCAACCTATCAACAGATAGCAGAAACTATTAAAAGTTCCAATGCAAAAGTTATAGTAGTTTTCTCTGGTGACAGCAATCTGCTTCCCCTAGTGGAGGAGATTGCTAAACAGAACATAACAGGTATTACCTGGCTTGCCAGTGAGGCTTGGAGCACAGCTACATACATCTTAAAAGAAAACCAAATTAAACACTTTGAAGGAACATTAGGATTTGCAATCACTAAAAGTCACATTCCAGGTTTGCATGAATTTCTTGTCGGCCTCCATCCTTTTAATGAACCTCAAGATATGTTTATAAAGGAACTCTGGGAAAACATTTTTGAATGTCTGTGGAATCCAGGAGTTAAACATGATAGACGAGAGTGCACTGGGGTGGAAAATCTTGCGGAATTGACAAGCACATTTTTGGACACCTCTGAACTGAGAATTACCAGCAATGTTTATAATGCAGTATATGCTATAGCTCATGCACTGCATAACTTGGAGTCTTGTGAAGAGGGCAGAGGTCCTTTTAAGGAAGGGAGATGTGCAGATATTCATGCGTTTGAACCATCACAGGTAATTATAAAGTTTAGTTATTTTTAAGTTTGAGGTTAAAAGTACCTTATCTGGATGCAATAGAAATTTTTTTGGTCTTGAGACATTTTAAATTTCACAATATATATGGAAATTAAACTGTAAAACCCATACTCGGTGATATAAAGTGGGTAAAAATATAGCTATAGTTCTTCTATTCACTTTCTGCAGTTGAACTGCATTTTTAGGACCTCTTTCAGAATGCATTTTTTCTGTCATAACAATATAGAGTATCTTATATAACCAACCAATTAATCCCTTTCATTAATACATGTTAAACTTGAAATGGATTGCAAAAATGTCATAGCTAACACTCCACTTTAAACCTATCAACATTTTCTTGAAGAAATTTTTATATACATGTATTGGGGGAAAAAATACAAATCCAGTAACTCCCACCACCCTTGAATCAAAAAGTTGTTGCAAATGCTAATTGGTACGTAACTTAGTTGCTGCTATATGTCACGGGCACTGAGCAGGCTCCTGTCAATAATAGAGAATCCACTGCATCCACTGACAAGTATCACCTCCAGACAGAGGAGCAGCTTCAGCGACCGACTGCTGTCAATGTCCTGCTCCACTGACAGACTGAGGAGATCGTTCCTTCCCCACACTATGCGACTCCTCAATTCCACCCAGGGGGGGTAAACGTTAAAATTATACAAAGTTATTGTCTGTCTGTATACCTGCATTGTTATCGGCATTGTTATCACTGTTTAATATTGTTCTTT
Organism: Erpetoichthys calabaricus; assembly: GCF_900747795.2. Classification (NCBI taxonomy): domain Eukaryota; kingdom Metazoa; phylum Chordata; class Cladistia; order Polypteriformes; family Polypteridae; genus Erpetoichthys; species Erpetoichthys calabaricus. The sequence continues at coordinate 128,590,734 of NC_041395.2, read as the reverse complement.
ATCAGTATGCTGTTGCTGGAGTATGTGAATTTTCCCTTGGGATTAATAAAGTATCGATCTATCGATCAATCGTACTGAATTTAAATATCTCATTTATTTCAAGACAGATGATATCTGTTTGATATGAAGAGTCTTTTAATGACTAAAGAACCAATCAAAACCTTAGTGATAAGTAGTTGTATCACATTTTTCAAATTTCCTTTCCTGTTTGTTTATGGTAGCCAAACTATAAAAACAAGAGAAACTTAATATAGCATTAACAGGAAACTTAATATAGTGTTAACAATATACTTATACTCGTTATATACTAAATCTATAAATATGCAAGGACAGTGATTTCTTCAGCAGTGTTAACTGGAAATATATAAATGACTACTGACTTATTATTAGTTAGCATTCCCAAATTTTCAGTAAGTAATTAATCTCTACCATTTGTATTAGTGGTAATATTTGGATAAGTACTGTAACATTTTTTTGTTTGTCTGTCTTAAGTACATATTAACCATTTGTGTGTTTTTTATTAAATAAAACACCAAAACAATAAGAGATGTTATTGCTTGAGATTTTAAATGGGAATTGAACATATTCTCCTGAATATAATACCTGTTTTCTCTGATTTGCCTACTTTAATGGAGCCACTAAATGGAAGTTTTCAAAATGCTAGCTCTTAAATGGAACTTTACAAAGCAACTAGCAGTACAATACAACAAACATAAATGCCAAGAATTGCTAGTTTATATATACAGGTGCATTGTTTTCATGTCTTTGACAGCTTTAAAAGGTTCAAAAATCTTTAAAAAAAATTTTAGATTTGACACTACATTTTTAACAAATAATGAATAAAATTTAAAGATGTAAGTGAATAAATTTCTATTTTTTCCAGGATAATATCTATATATATATATATATATCATACTGTACATACACACATTTCTTGGAAGACTACACAATTAACTCATTTCACAGTAACTAAGAAAGTAACTAATCAAAACCTGCTGTTCTGTGCCTTGACCTCTTGAAGCAAAAAGCCAAGAGTATGATGTACAATATGCATACTTTTTTTTTTTTTTAATAAAGAAAACTCTTATTTTTTTGTCATAGCTACTCCACTATTTAAAGAGAATGCAATTTTTAGACAAGGCTGGGAACATTCAGTATTTTGATGAAAATGGTGATACTGTGGCAAAGTATGATCTTGTCAACTGGCAAAGAGGAACCGATGGGTCTGTAGTGGTGAAAACTGTTGGCAGATATGATGGAAGTAAACTTGGTGTGGAGCTTGAAATAAATATGGAGGCAATCTATTGGAATGGGGGGCAAAAAGAGGTATGGAATTCTTGTTGACTTTACAGTTGTTTTACAGCCTATATGTTTGATGTTTGAAAAGCTCAGTTACTGTAGATACACTATGAAAAACTGCCTGGCAAAGTAGCCAAACGGCTGAGACCATGACCCAGTCTCCACCAGTGATTCATTGATCTATAGCAGTGGTAGTCAACCTGGTCCCTACCGCCCACTAGTGGGCGCTCCAGCTTTCATGGTGGGCGGTAGCGGAGCAACCAAACGGCGCTGTGATTACATACTATTGTCGCCCAAAAACTAGCAGTTCATAGTTTTATTACCCCGTAGACAAAGAACTCCATGGTTCGATGCTTCTTTCTATGACAGAAACTGCCGGACAATGGAGACACCAATTAACTCATATTTTCGTCTCAATTCCCGGATTTTAGGGTAATAGGGTGACATTCTAGGAACCCCAGAGACTGCCAAAACTAGTCGATGTCTCGCTACTTCGCCCTGATTGCAAAAAAGTGATGCCATTGGCCAACACCCGCTACATAAAATTTTATAAGACGCACAGCCACGGATACTCACTAACTTAGTCTCGTCTCGACAAACTCTCACTCAACCACGACACTTGTAACGTCTGGCAATCCTCAACTTAGAGGTACCCAGCATTTGTTACTCTGTCAACACATTCATCATTTCAACGTACGTGGAGCTACGATTACTACATCCCGATCCTGACTCCCAACGGCTGTTGTTGGATCCACATATCTTTCAACATTACGGTCTAACGAAAACCTTGCGGAATCGTGATAGCCAGCCCCTTGACTGACCATCCACGTCCAACGTACGCTGTGCTGTCCAGCGACCGGAACTTCTGATCCTGCTTGACCAACGCCAGGAGACGAGAAGGACGTCTCGCATACCAGATCGGAAAAGTGCGCAGCCTTCCCAAAGTCGCAACCACGCAACAGACTTCAAGCGCATAAGTTTTGTTCACGTTACGTAAGTGAAGCTAAATTGTTACGTAATCGAAACTAAAGTCAGTACGTAGTTAGATTTCTGAGAGCAAGCACATGCTTACAGCTTCAAACAATATATTGTGAAATATTGTGAGCCCATGTCTCAAAAAAAGAAATACGCACGCGGCTATTCGCCACAGTATCTGAAGATGGGTTTCATAGAATCTGTTGCAAATAAACAACATCCAATGTGTTTATTGTGCCATAAAACATTATCCAATGAGGCAGTGAAGCCAAGTCGATTGCGAGAACATCTTTCTACAAAGCATCCAAATGACAAGGGCAAGCCCATTGAATATTTTCAGGAAATATATAAAAAATTTCAAAATTGTTCAACTATCGTTGCATCATTTAAGAAACAATATACAACGAACGAAGATGGATTAATTGTCACTTACCGCATTTCACAATTAATTGCAAAAAGTGGTAAAAGCTATAATATTGGAGAAACTGTAATAATACCCTCTATAAAAGAATTTATCTCAACTGTAATGCATCAGGATATACCTCAAATTTTAAAAACGTTGCCCCTAAGCGATAGCACAGTAAAGCGACGATTTGATGAAATGGCAGTTAATGTTGAAAACAAACTTATAAGTATTCTCCAAAACTCTACGAATCTACCATTGCAGATAATGATGCTTTATTGATGGCATATGTACGCTATTTTGATGAAAACAATATATTATGAGAAGAAATGCTATTCGCAATAAATCTCATCACAGATACAAAAGGATTATCTATATTTAATACTGTGAGAACATACTTTACAAAAAATAATATTCCTTTGAATAATATTGTTGCATGCGCTACTGATGGAGCGCCATCAATGGTAGGTCGCTATCGTGGATTTGTTGCTTATTTGAAGCAGGAAGTGCCAAATGTTTTATGTATTCATTGTGTGGTGCACAGACAACATCTTGTAGGAAAACATCTAAGTACAAGTCTCCATTCATCATTAACTATAATAATTCGAGCCGTAAACAAGATCAGATCCAATGCAAAGAATGATAGAATGTTTCGCCAGCTTTGCCAAGACAATAATGAAGATTTTATTAAGTTACTTTTGCACACAGAAGTTCTGTGGCTGTCAAAGGGTACATCTTTGGCTAGATTTGTAGCATTATATGATAGTGTCATACAATTTTTTGAAAGTAATAATGAGACCAATCTGTGTCAACAGTTAAAAACAGTAAAGAATGATGCCTTTTACTTGGCAGATATTTTCAAGAGATTTAACAATGTCAATTTGCAGCTTCAAGGAGCTAATAAAACTCTTATAGGTTGCCAAAGTATTGTGCTATTATTTATTGACAAACTTGAACTACTTCGTCATAATCTATTGAAGAGAGAATTTCATCAGTTTCCTCAATTATCATTTATAAAAGATGATGTAGCTCCAGAGGATATTGACAGATTCAGTAGCCACCTCAACGAACTTAAATTGGACATGGAAAAACGATTTGAAGATATTTTGAAATTGAAGATATATGACTGGATGAAAAATCCTTTTGCCGCAAATATTGAAGAGGCTGATACAACTTGCCAAGAAGAACTGTTAGAAATTAGATACGATGAAGAAAGTAAACATAAATTCGACAGTGGTGGATATGAAAACCTATGGCAAAATAAAAAAATGCCGGTCTTATATCCAAATATGTGGAAAATGGTATTCAGTTTGATACCTTTCCCTACCTCATATCTTGTGGAATCAGGATTTAGTGCTGTTAATCATATTATGACCAAAGAAAGAAACCACCTGAATATTTCCGATAGGGGAGACCTTCGTTTGTTCCTCACAAAAATTGAACCGGATGTTCAATATTTAGTTTCCCAGCATCAGCCTCAGGGATCCCACTAATAATTCAATTAACTAATGTAATTTCTATGTATGCAAAGTATAAATAAAAAGATAGATTTAACTATAGTAAGTTGTTTTATAAAGATTTATTCTGCCAAACTTAGTGAAAATCCGACATAAAGTACTTGGTAAGTAATTATTATTATATGCTATAACTTGCTGTAACTCTGCTTTATAAATTTTATAAAGTAAAGTTACTTCCCTACTTTATAAATCACCATTACTGTGGAACCAGTGGGCGGTTAGAAAATTTTACTACTAACAGAGATACAAAAGTGGGCGGTAGGTATAAAAAGGTTGACTACCCCTGCTCTATAGCAAGTCACTGCATATCATTGCTCCATTTATCCAACATACAGTATGTGTAAATAATTATACTAGAATTATGTGCTTGTGTGGTGCTTTAGAATGATGTTCACGATAGAAGAGTATTATATAAAGCACCCTGCATTGTAATGAAAGCAGTTTGTCCAAACTGTGCTTTTTTAATTTGTTGCATTTTATTTTTATTCAAAGTTTATTTTTGTATGTATTTAAATGTAGCAGTTAATGCTCACCAAATTTTGTTATATAACAAACTGATGCTGTATTGTATGATTTGTAGCCTCCTGCTTCTGTGTGCAGTAAGAGTTGCTCTCAAGGTACAAGACGGAGTGCACAAAAAGGTCAGCCTGTGTGCTGCTTTGATTGTGTTGAATGTCCTGATGGCATGATTACCAATGGAACAGGTATGATATATTTATGTTGTTAAAGGAATAATTTTTGTAAAGTGTACCTTAATCACATATAAGCCAACAGTTAAAATAGTATGATAATGAGTAAGTAGTAAGCATGTTGCTGGTCTGATGTACAGATTTTTTTTTTTCTGAGTTTGCTATAGCAGAATTACAGATCATCTAATCTGCATATGCAGTGATGAAAATAAAAAAGGAAAATCAATAAAGGCATGTAGGGGTTGGCAATAGTTTGAGGTAGATAATTATTATAAACTCCATGGCACAGTAGGTCATTTTTTTTCAGTGGTCTTTTCAGACTAGAGGAATGCATAATACTGTTTTTTAACCCACGTCAATCCGTTTAAACACTTAAGTCCCATCCAAAGCATCAAAATTGTAGGGTTTCAGCCGAAATACATGCGTGCAACTATCAGTCAGGTGCTGTGCAAATTCAACACAACACTGTTGGAATCAGTAAACATGTGGTTACCGTATTTTTCGCACCATAAGACGCACTTTTTTTTCCCCAAAAGAAGGTTGGAAATGTCTGTGCGTCTTATGGTGCGAATATTGCATCACAGACCATGATGTGTAATACCTGACAAAAGCCGACATCCAGGGCTAGAGGGCGACAAAACTCACTGTTCCGTTACAGGCATTCCCTCTGTGCTTGGAGGAATGTTAGACTCGTTGACTCGGCATCTAATCCTTGCGTGTGCGTGAGTTGCGAAATCTAAACAAATATAAACAAAGGCAAGATAGCGTCTACATCTCATGAGGGAGCAAAGCGCATTATCACTGAGTTGGACTCTGGACTCGATAGATTACCAGCCGCTGGACTACTTCAGGCTGTTCTTTCCTGAAGCTGCCTTTCAGCTACTGTCAGACGAGACAAACAGGTATGCAGAGCAATTTTTTGAATCGAGGGCTGTGCTTGCACCGCATTCTCATTTTTCAAACTGGAAACCCACAACAAAACACGAGATGAAGGGCTTTGTGGCATTACAAATATAGATGGGACTAGACTGGCGATATAACTTCAGGGAGCATTGGTCCAAACGTGCTTTGTCCCCTGGTGGCTTTGGACAGGTTATGTCACGTGATGATAGGTACGTGATGCTGCAAAGTGATTGTGAGCAACTGAGCTTAATAAATTCTGACACTAGCGATGAGGAGTTCTTGGGGTTTCCATAAAACTAGAAGAATGCTTGAACCTTAAAGTCTCTCCTTATTTGTTAATGACAGTGATGATGTTTCTTAATACCGCTGTTGAATATACATGGTTGAAATATTATTCTGCTATATTTTATTAAACATATTAGTGCACCATTTGGTTCAGAATATTTTTTTTCTTGTTTTCCTCCTCTAAACCTAGGTGCGTCTAATGGTCAGGTGCATCTTATGGTGCAAAAAATACGGTAACTTCAAAAATCAAACTTACCAGAAAAATAAAAATACAAAGAGAAAGTTGAAATAACAAAAACATATGAATTCAACCCCCACCTATGAGAAAAAGAGGAGAGCCAAGAGTAGGGAAAGAAGAGAGAGAGAGAGAAAAAAAAGCCTTTTGCGTATATGAATGCTTTTTCTAAAAAAATTTTCAATTAAGTCTTGCCAATTGGTTCCCTTTACTGCAAGGCTTTAGTACACAGCCTTGGCTTCTGTAGTTTCTTGAATTGTATGTTAATTTGAAAGATATCTTTCTGATGTTTATACATAAAGCATTTGCTGTCTTCTTCAATAATTATAGCTGCTATTTAGATTTTTTTATAAAGTTTTTGGCTGTACCAACCACACCAGTAGAAAATGCACAAAACATCCTTTTTGGCAAATACAGACCCCCAACTCCCTCTGAGATCGGGTTTTTAGTACAGGTGTCAATGTTTGTATTATGCAACAGAACATACTAGAGATGATAGACAGGCCGATATTTCCAGGGAGAAATTTGTAAATAAAAAATAGCCTTACTATTCCCTAAGGCTAATATACTAACTAGAGTCTATTAAGTCTTGTTACTTGTGTACATTCATACAATTTACAAAAGATTTTAAAAATCTAGACTGGCATTTAATTTTCTGTATACTTACATATGTTTAGTTCTCTAATGAATTATTTTGTACTTTATAATCCTTTTGATTGCATCTGGGTTCAAAATAAAAATTAGAGTTGTAATTATGGGTAATTTATCAATATCAAATGAAATGAAAAACTTACCAGAATAACATTTTTGCCCAGCCCTATTTGTATTCTCATTTACTACAAGTAGAATAGTTTTTTGTAGCCATGCTGTGATTCTATTTTGAGCCGAAGTCCAGCTTCTGTAAAAATGAAAAACTACATTGTTTTTTGAGTTCTGTTGTGTGTCTTGGTATTCAATATATTTAAGTTTAGGGTGTGTTCCAGTTTTCTTCACACTACTGCCAGAATTAGTACTTACACCCTGTAATTTTGAGTGGAATTGAAGGTCTGAAAAGTAGATGATCAAGATGATAGTATTGAGCAGAATGTTTTATATACAGTAGCAAAATGACATTTAAAAATGGGAATGGTAGCTTTGGTGTCAGCCTACCCAACCCCCATGTCACTTGGCTACAATAATTAAGTTGACAAATAAAGCTTAACTTAGCATTGTGTGTACAGATCTGACAACATTATTATTGTATTATTTCAACAAAAGTCCAATATCTGAATTAAGAACATATATTGTGGAAGTGCTCCATTTAATTTTATATTTCAAATCTTTTCTTTGTTGATTTGACAAATACTAATATTTTGTTTAGTTCTGTTTTAACATATGAAACATTTTTGTCTGCCTGGCAACAATTTCTCAACCCTGAAAGTTGAAACCAGTAGTTAACAGAAAAATGGAAGCAGATATTTAAAAGCTTTTCTTTTTTTTTTTTTTTTGCATTACTTTTATTTAAAGCATTAAAGACGTCTGGGTACTTCTGTTTTCCTTCCATATTTCCGTATACATGTTGTTGAGGTGTTTTTGCACTTCCAAATAATTCCTGTGTGTGTGTTGGGGGGTTTCCTACCTTTCTTACAGTGCTGCTAGGATAGGCTACAGCATCTTCCATGACCCAGAACTGGTTTAAGCACGTTTCAGAATGTTTTTTTCATTGTTTGGCAACTTTCAGATCGTGGTATTAAATCCTAAGATAATTAATACCTGTTTAAAATGATGCTGCTGAGAAGAAATATGTCAATCTATCCTTAAAGATATCCCTAAAATATGTTCAGTTCATGGAGTTCAGCAGGAATGAAAGAATAGTTGGTCAGTTTCATAAGATAATTACATTATGAAATGTCAAATACTGCCTTCACTTGTTGCAAAGCAAATGAGATTTCAAACCACTGAAAAGTGCACTTTTATTGAATTATTTGAAATGTAATTGATGAAGGTGGAGAACATGGACATTTTTAAGGTATGTAATATAATCAAAAAAAAACTGCAAAACGTTAAGAGAATATTGAGTTGTTTTACAATAAAAATTTATTCTGTTAAATTACTACATTATTAATAATTAACCCATTATCCAAATAATTTTCCGCATATACGTTCAAGAACATAAGTATTATTTTATTAATATTTATTACAATTTTCTTTAATTCTGTTGCTGGTGTAGAGTACTCAAGGTGAAAGATTCTTGAATTTACAGTAAAGTAATCATGTCAAAATATTTCTTTAATGTCATGTCATTTTAGATTTTGCAGAATGTATCATGTGCCCTGAAGACTTTTGGTCAAATGCAAGACGAGATCACTGTGTGCCCAAGGATTCCGAATTCCTTTCATTTGGAGAATCTTTGGGAATAATTTTAACAGTGCTGGCACTAATTGGCACTCTTGTCACATTTTCTATAATAATGATTTTTCTGAAGTATATGAAAACACCAATTGTGAGAGCTAACAACTTAGAGTTAAGTTTCCTGCTTTTGTTTTCACTCTTGCTTTGCTTTCTTTGTGCTTTGACATTTATGGGTGAACCCTCAATGCAGATGTGCATTATGCGTCAAACTGGATTTGCAATTAGTTTTGTGCTTTCCATTTCTTGCATTCTGGTAAAAACCTTAGTAGTGCTGCTGGCATTTAAAATGACCCTACCAAACCAAAATGCAATGAAGCGATTCAGACCTCTTCATCAGCGATTGATAATTATCACCACAACTCTGGTCCAAATTGGCATTTGTGTAGGGTTCATGGTTTCTTCCCCACCATCTGTGAACAGAAATCGAGACACTGTCATTTCTAAAATTATACTTGAGTGTAATGAAGGCCCAGAGTTAGCTTTGTTTTGCATTTTGGGCTACATTGGATTTCTTGCAGTGATTAATTTTGTTCTTGCATTCCTTGCCAGAAACTTGCCAGATAACTTCAATGAGGCTAAATTTATCACCTTTAGTCTCTTGGTGTTTGTAGTTGTGTGGATATCATTTATTCCAGGATACATCAGCACAAAAGGAAAATATCTCATTGCAGTGGAAATCTTTGCAATTTTGTCTTCTAGTTTTGGTCTGTTGGTTTGCATTTTTTTCCCAAAATGTTATATCATATTGCTAAAACCTGAGATGAATACTAAAAACAGCTTAATGGGGCGACCCAACAAACACTAAGTGTCATTCACCCCCTTTGTTTGCCCTGCATGTACAGTATATGGTTTCTGGCAAATATGTTTCAGTGCCTCCCCCTGAGAAATGGTACATTTAAATAAACTAAATTGTTAGTTTTAGTCCAGAGTCTTTTTAGTGCTTGCCATATGTTATTTATGGTACAGATTGTTTTCTACATTTTCATATTATAGGAGGACCAAATGTATAAAACAGCCCTACAATTTGCATTTTAGGGATTGTCACAATGTATTTCTTATGTTGATTCACTAATGGTTGCTAGCATGAGTAATTAATTTTCTACCATTTCCTGCCCCATTACTTTTTCTTTTTTTAAGGGCCTTGCTGAAAGGCCCAACAGAGTAGGATCCCTTCTGGCAGTAACAGGATTTGAAATGGAAAGCTTCCATAAATAGGCGCTGAGTCTTTAAGCCTTAAATTAGAAATTCCAGTATTTGTATATATATTTTAAAAACAGTGCAATTGGTAAAGACAACACCTACATAAATGTTATTGAAAAGAATCATTTTGGTGGTGGTGTGCCTTTTCAGCTCCCAATATTCATGCTAAAAACAGTCATTTTTGTCATAGAGAACCTTGCAAAGAGGCCACTGTACAATAGATAATTACTAAAATAATTATGCAGTACAAAGTATACGATTTTGTTGTGGATGTGAACAGTAACTACTCTGGAAATGTAATTATCACATATGAAATGTGTATCTATAGGTGCCTTTTTATTTTCCTTTCAAAACAAATTTGTTTAATTTGTAAAAATGGTGATAGTTTCTCATTTGTCTGAATGAACACTGTAAATGTAGTAGTAGTTTCTGTTAGCTTGTAGAGTAGAATTCTGACACCACTGCAGATTTTGCCAGGTAATTCTGAGTACCTTGTTTTACTCATCTGCAAACATTCAAGACAACCTTGTTGGCCATCTCATTGATTTATCATGTCTAAACCTTGCATCACTTGGTAAACATTCAAAGGACTTCAGCGTGAACTTGTCACTTTGTTTGCCTTACCATTTAGGCTACTTCACTAATGTCATAGGTTGTGGTATTGTGTTAAAAGTATATTCATATTACTTTTTACAGAACAGACTGGTAGGAAAAATAATGTTATAATAAAAAGCATTTTATTTATTACAATGCTGTGTCATTTTTGCTTCTAGTTGTCAATGATCATGATTTGTAAGTTGAAGTATCTGCTGAATCTGTTAATATGGAGTCATACCAAATCCAATTATTAGTTAACAGTATTAAAAGTACTTTTTTAATGGTGCAAGTGCAATAATCTGTCTCAATATGCACAAGTTGAAGGAGATGATGGTTAATTTCAGAAAGACCCCTGCTGTCCACATCCCACTGCACATCAATGGCTCTATCATAGAATTGGTCAAGCACACCAAATTCCTTGGTGTGCATCTGGCAGATGACCTCCGTTAACAACTACCTCAATAGCCAAGAAGGAGCAGCAGCATGTCCACTTCCTTTGGCAGCTGAAGAAGGCGAACATTGCTCCCTGCATTGCCGCCACATTCTACAAGGACATCATTTAGAGCGTTGTAACCAACTGCATCACTGTCTGGTTTGGGAACTGTATTTTCTCTAACCATAAGGGCTTTACAACAGATAATTCACACAGCAGAAAGATCATTGGGACATCTGTGCCCTCTATTAAAGACACCATTATAAAGCAATGCATCTGCAAAGCCTGTAGCATTTTAAAGGACTGCACACAGCCCTCCTATGGTCTCTTTCTTCCACTTCATTCTGGCAGAAGGTACTGTAGCATCAGAACCAGTTCTGTTAGGTTCTGCAACAGCTTCTACCCCTTGGCTGTCTGGATTCTGAATTCTGTGCGGCCCCTCTGCTCTCGGATATGCTCCATGTAGCTTATTTTATATGCAGTACATTTGTTATACTTGTTACTACTGTGTTGATTTATTTATTTATTGGTTATCACTATTTCAAATTAATCCCATCTATTCACTTATCTATTATCTATATATGTAATTCACTAAGCCGACAGAACAAGCAAGACAACCATGGGATACACACAGCATAGCCACGCCCGCCAACTCTAATGAGACAGAAAAAGCAAGACAACCATGGGGTACGCACGGCATAGCCACGCCCGCCAACTCTTAATGAGACGAGACCGCCTGCACACCCACACACCCACCTGACTGTTACCAGCATTCACCGGAATGTACTGGAGTGTAAAACCATTGCAGCTTTTAACTCACAAACTGCAACAACTAACTAAACACCGCCACCCTGTCTCTCTAGGCATTCACACTGCCGGAAGACAACCATGGGATACGCAAGAAATAGCCACGTCCACCAACTCTTAACACAATAGGATACGACGACAACTCACAGAGACACACCCACCAACTCTAAGAGCATGGGACGAGAACGCCTGCCTGCCTGCCTGCCCGCCCGCCTGTTACCAGCGTTCACTGCAATGTACTGGAGTGTAAAACCATCACAACTGCTAACTCACAAACTGCAACAATTCACCAAACACCGCATCAGACACTTTCTATATCTAAGAAGATATACAGTGGGGCAAAAAAGTATTTAGTCAGCCACCAATTGTGCAAGTTCTCCCACTTAAAAAGATGAGAGAGGCCTGTAATTTTCATCATAGGTATACCTCAACTATGAGACAAAATGAGAAAAAAAATTCAGAAAATCACGTCTGATTTTTGAAGAATTTATTTGCAAATTATGGTGGAAAAAAAGTATTTGGTCAATAACAAAAGTTCATCTCAATACTTTGTTTTATACCCTTTGTTGGCAATAACAGATGTCAAACATTTTCTGTAAGTCTTCACAAGGTTTTCACACACTTGCTGGTATTTTGGCCCATTCCTCCATGCAGATCTCCTCTAGAGCAGTGATGTTTTGAGGCTGTCGCTGGGCAACACGGACTTTCAACTCCCTCCAAAGATTTTCTATGGGGTTGAGATCTGGAGACTGGCTAGGCCACTCCAGGACCTTGAAATGCTTCTTACGAAGCCACTCCTTCGTTACCCGGGCGGTGTGTTTGGGATGCTGAAAGACTCAGCCATGTTTCATCTTCAATGCCCTTGCTGATGGAAGGAGGTTTTCACTCAAAATCTGACAATACATGGCCCCATTCATTCTGTCCTTTACACGGATCAGTCGTCCCGGTCCCTTTGCAGAAAAACAGCCCCAAAGCATGATGTTTCCACCCCCATGCTTTACAGTAGGTATGGTGTTCTTTGGATGCAACTTAGCATTCTTTCTCCTCCAAACACTTTGTCATATGGTCAGATGAAACCAAAATAGATTCTCCCAATCCTCTTCTGGATCATCCAAATGCTCTCTAGCAAACTTCAGACGGGCCTGCACATGTACTGGCTTAAGCAGGGGGACACGTCTGGCACTGCAGGATTTGAGTCCCTGGCGGCGTAGTGTGTTACTGATGGTAGCCTTTGTTACTTTGGACCCAGCTCTCTGCAGGTCATTCACTAGGTCCCCCCGTGTGGTTCTGGGATTTTTGCTCACTGTTCTTGTGATCATTTTGACCCCACGGGGTGAGATCTTGCGTGGAGCCCCAGATCGAGGGAGATTATCAGTGGTCTTGTATGTCTTCCATTTTCTAATAATTGCTCCCACAGTTGATTTCTTCACACCAAGCTGCTTACCTATTGCAGATTCAGTCTTCCCAGCCTGGTGCAGGTCTACAATTTTGTTTCTGGTGTCCTTTGACAGCTCTTTGGTCTTGGCCATAGTGGAGTTTGGAGTGTGACTGTTTGAGGTTGTGGACAGGTGTCTTTTATATTGATAACGAGTTCAAACAGGTGCCATTAATACAGGTAACGAGTGGAGGACAGAGGAGCTTCTTACAGAAGAAGTTACAGGTTTGTGAGCGCCAGAAATCTTGCTTGTTTGTAGGTGACCAAATACTTATTTTCCACCATAATTTGCAAATAAATTCTTTAAAAATCAATGTGATTTTCTGGATTTTTTTTCTCATTTTGTCTGTCATAGTTGAGGTATACCTATGATGAAAATTACAGGCCTCTCTCATCTTTTTAAGTGGGAGAACTTGCACAATTGGTGGGTGACTAAATACTTTTTTGCCCCACTATATAGATACTCATTGTTCCCCAGCACGCGTCTACCCACGCTCTCAAGGCATTCACAGTGCCTACTCATGTGCCCAGATGCAACAACTCACCACACAAATATTGCTTAATTTGACTCAACATGGAAACCTCACCCGGCCCAGACACGGAGAGGACTGACAGATTGATAGCTCTTTCTTGATTCTGTGGGTGGTGGTGCATGGCCGTTCTTAGTTGATTGAGCAATTTGTCTGGTTAATTCCGAAAACAAATGAGACTCCCTACTGCTAAATAGTTACACGACCCCCGAGCGGTCGGAGTCCAACTTCTTAGAGGGACAAGTGGCTTTCAGCCACGTGAGGTTGAGCATTAATAGGTCTGTGATGCCCTTGGATATCCGGTACTGCACGTGCGCTACATTGAATGAATCAACGTGTGTCTACCCGGCGCCGACAGGCGTGAGTAAGCCGTTGAACCCCAGTCGTGATGGAGACTGGGGCTTGCAATTGTTCCCCATGAACGAGGAATTCCCAGTAAGTGCGGGGTCATACACTTGCACTGATTATGTCCCTGCCCTTTGTACACACCCCCTCCTCTCTACTACCATGGTCGGGTAACTTGGTGGATTATATATAGAAAAGCAGCCGGAACCGCAAAGAACAATGAATGGCAGGGGGGCTGGGGCGGAATGGGCGTCCTTCCCCTCTCCCCCCGTTCTGTCCTCTGTGCCCGAGCGCCGTCCTGCCCCATCCCTCGCTCTGTGAGGAGGAGGCGCGATGGCGGTCCTCCTGTATTCAGTCACGGACAATTGTATGTTGGCTCATAGCGTGGATTGTTGCAATGTTACTTTTCTTGGTGGTTTATTAAATTACAGATTTTTCAAATGTTCATTTTTTTCCCTGTGCTTAAAAGAGCGGCGTGATTATGCGCATACGCCGCAGGTTGGCTAGTTTATCTATATCAGTGATGCCCAACCTGCGATCCCTGGGCCATATTCGGCCTGTGAAGGTGTTACATATGGCCTGCTCTTTTATTCCTATATTTATATAGTTATTTAGTGATTTATGACTGTACGCTAATATTAGAATAACTTTCAGTCGGAGACGATCCCTGATGGTGCCGGAGGGTCGCTCTTTCCTTAACCCTAACTGTTTTCAGAAGCCAGACAAACAAATTTTGTTAATTCTTTCTTATCTGTGGTGCTAATGGGGTCTGGTATGTCTTCCCCCACCCCACGCCCCTCCTTCCTTTGAATAATGACCAACCACGTTGACTCAACGTCGTTGAGAAACGTTGAGGAATGGAGCAGAAACTCGTGTCGTAACGTGTGGCGTCCCCCTGCGCCTTACAAGAAATACTTCGGGTCATCGTAATTGCGATATTTTCCCGTGTCAGACAGTTTGCCTTCGGCATTTGATTTGAGCGGATGGTACTATCGGTGTAGCCGTGGAAAATGCCGGAAAGAAAGAAATGAAAGGTTGACTCGGAGTGCAGAAATTTTCAGGAGAAGTGGACAAATTTGTATTTTTTTGTACAACAAGATGAGAAACCACTGTGTCTCATCTGCAAGGAGACGGTTGCAGTATTCAAGGAGCACAATATTAAACGACACTATGAAAGTAAACACAAAACAAAGTATGATCAATGTGTTGGTTTGCCGCGTGAAGAGAAGATTGCCAAGTTGCGTGAAGAGGTTGGTGGATTAACAAAACTGTTTAATAAAAGAAGAAAAGAAAATGAAGCGGCAGTTCGAGCGAGTTTTTGGGTTGCTCACATATTGAGTAAGGAAGCCAAACCATTTTCCGAAGGTGAATGTGTGAAAAAGTGCATTCTTGCAGTGGTAGAAGAACTGTGCCCGGAGAAAAAGAGTGCAATTGAGACTGTTCGTTTGTCTCGAATGACAATCACAAGACGAGTTGAAGATTTGGGAAGCGATCTTCTGCTGCAACTGAAGACGAAGGCGGGTCAATTTGAAATGTTTTCAGTTGCTGCTGATGAATCTACAGATGTGACAGACACTGCTCAATTGTTGGTGTTTATTCTTGGTATAAACACTACTTTTCAAATTACTGAGGAGTTGGCGGCAATGAAAAGTATGAGTGGAACAACTACTGGGAAAGACTTGTTCAGAGAAGTATCACAAGTGATCGACGACCTTGGGCTCGACTGGAGTAAACTTGTAGGAGTGATTACGGATGGTGCAAAAAGCATGGTTGGACAGCACAATGGGTTGGCTTCCAGAATAAGTCAAAAAGTGCTCACATCAAATGGTTCTCGACCATTACAGCTCCACTGCATAATTCACCAGCAGAATCTCTGTGGAAAGCAATTGAACTTAAAACATGTTATGAAGGTCGTTGTTAAAACTGTGAACTTCATAAGATCGCACGCGCTTAATCACAGAACTTTCAGAGAATTTCTCAACGAAATTGAATCTGAGTATAATGACGTCATATATCACAGTGAAGTTCGTTGGTTGAGTCGAGGCAAAGTGTTAAAACGGTTTTTTGACCTGTGGCACGAGATAGATATCTTCATGACTGAAAAATCAAAGCAATTTCCTGAGCTTAGTGATCCCTCGTGGCTATGGGATTTAGCAATTTTGTGCGATTTAACACACAATATTTGAACAAACTCAATATAAAACTGCAAGGAAAAAACAAGCTTATTTGCCATGTGTATGCGGGTATAAGTGCATTTCAAGCTAAACTGAGACTTTTCATGCAACACGCTGAAAGGGAGCAATTGGTGCATTTTCCGACGTGTACTGCACTACAACAGGCACAGATGAACGTTCACTTCCCAAAAAGAATGGTTCAACTTCTGAAGCTGCTGAGTGAAAATTTTGAGGAGAGGTTTGCAGATTTCCATGACCTCGGGAGTGAAATCCGTTTGTTTGAAAATCCGTTTTCAGTTGACGTTCCCACTGCGCCAACTGATTTACAACTGGAACTGATTGAGTTACAATGCAATACGTCTCTGAAGGATATATTTAGAGAAAAATCTCTACCAGAGTTTTATGCTGAACTGTTACCAGTGAACTTTACAAATTTGCGAAGGGAAGGACTGAAAATGACCACGGCATTTGTGAGCACATACGTTTGTGAACAAACTTTCTCCGTGATGAAGAGAGCAAAGATCGGGTCACGTTCTCGCATTACAGGCGATCATCTTCATTCTGTGCTAAGGATCAATGTGACAAATCTTGACCCAAACATTCCGAAACTGGTTTCTGAAAAACAACTGCAGACATCGCACTAATAAAATAAGCATCGGATGCTGAGTCCACCAATTATTGATTTTTCATTTTTCTTTTCTCACGTTTCGGTAACTAGAATAATTTTAAATATCCATATTTAATTTTCGCATACGTTGTGGCCCGCGAAATTCACAGCAAAGTCAAGTTTGGCCCCCATATTATGAAAGGTTGGGCACCACTGATCTATATTATGGTAGTGTTCTTTTGCACTTGTCCTGTGTTGATGTATATGTTGCAAAGCAGTTTTAGGGAATGTAATTTCATGCCAATCTATGCTTCAGGATTGTGTATGGATGGTATAAGGACTCAGCCTCTTGATTTGACTTACAAAATAATTATTCATATAACCCATCAAGCAATTCATTTGAAATTAGGTGAGATACGTAAAAATTATTTGCAGCTCTCCAATTAAAAACCTGTTAAGCCATTGACCCATTTTAATAAGTTGTTTATAAAAACATCATGCCATATACTGTAGGTGCATGAGAAGCTAAAATTTCCAGTTAAAGAGCTATACTAGCCATATGTCTCCTGCCTAAGTGATAAATACATAACATAAATTCTACATAATGTAGCAGCAAATATCTCCAAAGCAGTATTGTCTGGAATGTTAAAAAAAAAAAAAAAAATGTACTTCTATTCCCAAATCCGTTACCTCATTCAGTGTCTGTCATCATGGGCTATGCTGCCTTACATAAAGCTGACAATAGTTTGAATGTGTTAAATCACACCTCTCTCCATTCTAATAGACTACTCTTAAAAACCTCACTTTTTAACAAGTACATTTGAATTTGGAACTGCCTCTGGTCTCATTTTAGTTCTTGTTTTTTCTCTGGTTTTCCCTTAATCATCTCTACTGATGTCCATATGTCATTCTTTTACTTGAACCCTTCTGTGGTCCCTCATAACTGTAGTGTGGAGGCTTTTCTTCTTGGTGAACCAATGTTTCCAATTTTGTGCTCCCTTCTAGCTGGTTTCTACAAACTCTTTGAATCTGCCTAATAAATGGTTATTTCAACACCCTCTCATAGCTGTCCTGGCACCTCTCATTTGTCATCTTTTTGTAATCTATTATTTTACTTATTACAGTAATAGTAAATTTTTTGAAGGAGTTCTAATTTGATCACATTAAGAAATTTAGTAGCATTTTTTGAAAATGTATAGTACTATGCATACTGGCAGAAACCTACTGGATATGTTGATGCCTTTTAAGCCTCCTTAACCATGCTGTGTAACCATCCACTGACACAGTTGAAAACTATAAATATGAAATGACTGATATTTAAAAAAACATCTTTTGTTGTAAGGTTTATTAAATGTTAACTGCCTTCTTTAAAATAACTTTATTCAGAAACAACATAGCACTTCTGTTTGTCCTTCCATTGTTGGAAACATTTTTGGAAATGCTCCTTTTATTTGCCTCAGTAAAATGATTGTGGCTTTTCAGGTGTTTCTAGTCACTTGATGCTGGTGTCCTTTTAGGCAATTATCCAACTTGGTGATCTCATTTTTGGTATTTTTAGTTTGAAGAACCCCATATTCAAACAAAAAAACTAGCCCAATATAAAACCTCATCTCAATAAGCTTTTTAAAAATGTTTTATAAAGGTTTTACACAAATGTTGGTACTATTAACCCCATGTTCTATTTGAAAGAGGTTGATGAACACTTATTTATTTTTTTCTTTTTTCTCCAGTTACTCAGAATACAAATAGGCATGGTGCAACAAGTTGTCATGTGCTACTTGGAATATAGAGGCAGTATTACCAAAACACATTAAAAATAGAAATAAATCTCTTAATTGCCTAAGATGCCTCATATGATCAATTATAATTTCACATTTTCAGAGCATTATATAAAGGTGCTTTATGAAAATATAACAATGTAAGTAAAGGTTCTTCATTCACCATGCCTATATCATCTAATCTGAATTTGAGGAGTAATTGCTTGCTTATAATTTGTTTCCTCAGCACGCCATGCAGTAGCTGACATATTTCTTAGGTTAGCAGTGCTAGATAAGGTAGAGAGAAGAACAACTAGGCTGATTCCAGGGTTACAGGGGTTGAATTATGAGGAAAGATTAAAAGAGCTGAGCCTATACAGTTTAAGCAAAAGAAAATTAAGAGGTGACATGATTGAAGTGTTCACAATAATGAAGGGAATTAGTACAGTGGATCGAGACTTGTTTTTAAAATGAGTTCATCAAGAACACGGGGACATAGTTGGAAACTTGTTAAGGGTAAATTTGCACAAACATTAGAAAGTTTTTCTTTACACAAAGAACGAGAGACACTTGGAATAAGCTACCAAGTAGTGTGGTAGACAGTAAGACTTTAGGGACTTTAAAAACTCAATGTTTTTTTGGAAGAAATAAGTGGATAGGACTTGTGAGCTTTGTTGGGCTGAATGGCCTGTTCTCGTCTAGAGTGTTCTGATGTTACTTATCCAGATGTTTTCTGAACCCAATTTGTTTTTTTCTTGAGCTGAAACCACATTGACAGCATTGAATGCAAGACTGGAGCCAAACATTACTGAACCGCTAGTCAATTCTCCACATACACATTTGTTCACTTGTATGCTTTTATACTTGAAGGTACTAGGCCAGAACGATATTGAATGATACCAGAGTAAACCAACTACGGACAATATGTTAAATCATATTTAATCCCAGGTCTATGGATCTGTGAGAACAATGCTAAAAATTATGCCATGTTCTTCGTGTCATATTGTGGCTATATAGTTTTAATCCTGTTCAAACTTACTTTCCTTGAATGTTTATTATCTTTATAAAGAATAGCAGGCATTTTTTGTTTCTTGCTAGGCTCACATGTAATCGTTTGAGTATGTTATTTGAAAGATCTGCTTCTACCATATCAGAGTGAATAAAACCTATAAATTAACTCTATTTTTTCCTGTTCTGCACTTCAACATTATCTCAAAAGCCTAGATCATCATTAGTTGAATGCCAGATGATCTGTAGTATTATGAAGATCATTTTGTTTGACTTGGCACCCATTTTTATTGAAATAATAATGTTAATTTGTAATTGCATCTTTTCAGTGCATATTTGTGCACATTTCAAATATTAGAATTTCTTCTTGACATCTCATTTACTGAAATAAAATAATTCTAATTTCTTGTTTTGTTTTTTTTTTTGTTTCCTTTGGCAAATCCCTTTTCATGTCCATAGTTTTTTTTTACATCTACTCTGGGTTAGATGTTGCATTGATTCCTAAACAGCCTTATGTTTAAAATGGTATTGTGATCCTTCTTTTCACAAATGAATTAATTTATAACTTTAACACATTTTGGCATTCAGCATATATATTAGTACAGTAATGCTTCCCCACAGTTCCAAGTGCCTGGGCTCATTTCCTGGTCTTGCCATGTTCTTATGGAGTTGACCGTTATATTCATGGGTTTTCTATGGTTATTCTGGTTGTCTTCCATATCCTAAAGATATACTGTATATGCCAGGTTAATTGGTATCTGTGAATGAACTCTGTGAGGGTGTTGGTGTTTGTATGAGTGTTACCCCTGTAATAGACTGATACTCAATGGTTTGCTCTTACATTGCATTGATTCCTACCAGGATATTATTTGACTCTATACAACCAGGGTAAAAATTTTGCAGGTTTTAAAAGTTTGTGGGTATATCTTACGATTTATGATTGGTCATAACTGCAAATGTTATCTGCATCAGTCATCCAACCAACAATCAAAATAGAACAAATTTCAGGCACAAGCTTACAGTAAGTGGCTACAGCCAGAAGTATTGACGGTATTACAAAGACTTTTAGAAACAGGCAAACTTAACAGCCTTTCAGCAACAATGAGCAATTTTGTGGGTTTATATTTGAGTGATCCAAGTAAATGAATTGACATCCCATCCAGAGTTGGACCCATCTGGTGCCAAATTCTCTGACTCCGCATAGTTTGCTAAGAAAACAGATTCATTTAATATCACATGATTTTTTTTTCCACAGAATCGGTTTTGTGTAATAGTTATTTAATTTAAACTATTTTTAGTTTGATGTCTCTATGGTGTAACTAGAATATTCCATATCTTAATAATAGAAAATAATTTACTTATATAAACATGTGTGTGTGTGTGTGTGTGTGTATATATATATATATATATATATATATATATATATACAGTATATATATCCTTAAACTGCTCAAAAAATTTAACACACATATATATATACACACACACATACCTACATCAGAAGAAGCTGGGATGGTATGGAAAATGTATTTCATTGCAGCCAGTATGAACCCAAAATATTTCATGTTTTGTCTGCTGAACTCCAGTCCATTCCTACATTTCAGGCCTGCAACGCATTCTAAAATAAGTTGGGGCGATAAGGCATTCACCAGTTTGTAATGTCGCCATTCCTTCTCATATCATTTAAAAGACATTTTGGCTTTGGGGATACCAAGCGATAAAGTGTTTCAGGTGTTATTATGTCCCATTCTTCCTGCAAACCTGCCTTAAGATGTGCCACTGTATGGGGTTGTCATTGTTGCTTTTTTCATTTCCAAATTCTCCACACATGGATAGTGCTTTTGTACTAAATCATGATTGCAATCACCTGTTGACATCACTTCATTATTAACCTCATTACTGGCCCTGATTTGCCCCCATCCCAACTATTTTTGGAATGGGTTGCAGACCTGAAATGCAGTTAATGAATGTATGTTAACAAATGAAAGGAAGCTGACTAGACAAACATGAAATATCTTGGGTTCATACTGTCTGCAGTTAATTAAAAATCAAATTAAATGTAAGAATTACTGCGTTTCTTTTTGCAGTTTTCCATACTTTTTCTGATTTGGGGTTGTACATATACACACGGTATATATAGAATGCAAAGTTAACTCACTCACGCACTCATCAACAAAAACACTATTTCCTGTTTAGTTACAAATCTGAAATTTGGCAGTATGGTACATCTAGGCTAATAGGTATTTGCTGAGAAAGGACATTTCAATAAATTTTTGGGGGTAAAACTCCCCTCACTGTGAAAAAAAACGAAATGCTCCAAAATCTCAAAAATGCGCTTTGACTGATTTAATTGAACCTTGGTGACATTTTAGGAAAAAAGAAAATCAGCTAACACTTTTTTTTAATTTGTCGATATTTCTTGGTAATAATATTGGAGTGAGTGGTGTATTCTTAGGCACCGTGTCCTTTTTTCTGTTCTGTCATTTGCAGAGAAGTTTGGCTGTTTTATGAAAATTAGCATCATCAAAAATGAAATAACCCAGCCACAGGGTATGCACAAACAAGTGTGTTTCTTTGCGCTGGTCCCAAGCCCAGATAAATGGGGAGGATTACGTCAGGAATGGCATCCGGCATAAAATTTCACCAGATCAATATGCGAACAACAATTCAATACTAATTTCCATACCGGATCGGTCGATCCCCGGGTTAACAACTGCCGCCACCAGCACTGTTAGCCAACAGGGTGCTGACGGAAATTGGGCTACTGTTGGCCGAAGAAGAAGTGGGGGGAGACATGTCTGGAGGCAGGAGGAGAGGAGAAAAAGAGAGTGGAACTAAGGGTAGGAACTTTGAATGTGGGCAGTATGCCTGGTAAGGGGAGAGAGCTAGCCCATATGATGGAGAGAAGGAAGTTTGATATATTGTGCGTGCAAGAGACTAAATGGAAGGGGAGTAAGGCCAGGTGGATCAGAGGTGGATTCAAATTGTTCTATCATGGTGTGGATGGGAGGAGAAATGGGGTAAGGGTTATTCTGAAGGAACAGTATGTCAAGAGTGTTTTGGAGGCCAAAAGAGTATCAGACAGAGTAATGATTATGAAGCAGGAAATTGGAGGTGTGATGATGAATGTTGTTAGTGCATATGCCCCGCAAGTTGGGTGTGCGATGGTTGAGAAAGATTTCTGGAGTTGTATGAAGTGATTTACAGTGTACCCAAGGGACAGAAAGTGATGATTGGAGCGGATTTCAATGGACATGTTGGTGAAGGGGAACAGAGGAGATGAGGAGGTGAAAGGTAGGTATAGTGTCAAAGAGAGGAATGAAGAAGGTCAGATGATAGTAGATTTTGCAAAAAGTATGGGCATGGCTGTACGGAATACATATTTTAAGAAGAGGGAGAAACATAGGGTAATATACAAGAGTGGAGGAAGATGCACACAGGTAGATTATATCCTATGCAGAAGAGTCAACCTGAAGGAGATTAAAGACTGCAAAGTGGTGGCAGGGGAAAGTGTAGTTTGACAGCATAGGATGGTGGTCTGTAGGATGACGTTGGAGATCAAGAAGAGGAGGAGAGGGAGGGCAGAGTTAAGGATCAAATGGTGGAAGTTGAAAAAGGAAGTTTGCAAAGTTGAGTTCAGGGAGGAGGTAAGATAGGCACTGGGTGGCAGTGAAGGGTTACCAGACAGCTGGGAAACTACAGCAGATGTAGTAAGGGTGACAGCAAGGTGGGTGCTTGGTGGGACATCTGGACAGAGGAAGGAGGAAAAGGAAACCTGGTTGTGAAATGGGGAAGTACAGGAGATTTTACAGAGGAAGAGGGTGGCGAAGAAGTGGGGATAGTCAGAGACATGCAGAAAATGCAGACAAGAGTACAAGGAGATAAGGCGCAAGGTGAAGAGAGAGGTGGTGAAGGCTAATGAAAAGGCATATGACGAGTTGTATGAGAGGCTGGACACTAAGGACAGAGAAAAGGACCTGTACCGATTGGCTAGACAGAGAGACCGAGATGCGAAAGATGTGCAGCAGGTTAGGGTAATAAAGGATAAAGATGGAAACATACAAGCGAGGAGGGTGTGTTGAGCAGATGGAAAGAGTACTTTGAGAGGCTGATTAATGAAGAGAATAAGAGAAAGAGAAGAGGTTAGGTGATGTGGAGATAGTGAATCAGGAAGTGCAATGGATTAGCAAGGAGGAAGTAAGGACTGCTATGAAGAGGATGAAGAATGGAAAGACCATTGGTCCAGATGACATACCTGTGGAAGCATGGAGGTGTTTAGGAAAGATTGCAGTGGAGTTTTTAACCAGACTGTTTAATGGAATCTTGGAAAGTGAGAGGACACCGGAGGAGTGGAGAAGAAGTGTACTGGTGCCGATTTTTTTTTGGAGAGACGAGATTGCATTGGTTTGGACATGTGCAGAGAAGAGATGCTAGATATATTGGGAAAATGATGCCAAAGAAAGAGCTGCTAAGTAAGAGGAAAGCCTAAAAGAAGGTAGGTGGTGGGTGTAACAGAGCAAGATGCACAGGACAGGAAGATATGGAACGAGATGATCTGCTGTGGCAACCCTTAACGGGAGCAGCCGAAAGAAGAAGATGATCAGAAATGAAATGGAAGAAAAGTCAGCAAAGCTGCTAGAACACATGTTTAGCAAGTTGCATTATTGGGTACACGCAGTCCTTCCTATTCTATCAGCTTCTTCTTACACCTTATAATGTGGTTTAAAATAAATACAAATTTAAGGTGGATTAGATTGTCAAGTGTACTTGTATACATCAGAAAATAAGTTAAATACATGCAGTATTGTGGAGAACTGGGATGTACCCTTGGTGTGATGATGTGCCACAATGCTCTGCTTTTCAATCCAGAGTGAAGTGTTGGTATAGTGTATCAGACCACTTCAAACCCTGGGCACAACACAATACAAGAAAGGAGTGACAGCATGACTTGGTAAGTTTAAATGCTTGCCCAGCTTAGTAAAGGGACCCCCTACTGACAGAAGTTATAGGAGTTGGACATTGTACATAGTTTGCCATATATTTCATCCATTCTTTTTTCAGAACATTAGAACAATCTAGTTGAAAACAGGCAATTCAGCCCAACAAAATTTGCAAGTCCTATCCACTTAATTCTTCTAAAAAGATCAAGTCTAGATTTGAAAGTTCCAAAAGTGTTACTGTCAACCACGCTATTTGGTAGCTTATTCCAAGTGTCTGGTTCTCTGTGTAAAGAAAAAAAGCTTCCTAATGTTTGTGCAAAATTTGCCTATAGCAAGTTTCCAACTGTGTCCCTGTGTTCTTGATGAACTCATTTTAAATAACAGTCTCGATTCGCTGTACTATTTTCCTTCATAATTTTAAACACTTCAATCATGTCTCCTCTTAATCTTCTGTTGCTTAAACTGAAAAGGCTCAGTTCTTTTTAATCTTTCCTCATCACTCATCCCCAATATCCCTGGAATCAGCCTTGTCACTCTTCTCTGGACCTTTTCTAACACTGCTATGTCCTTTTTGTAGCCTGGAGACCAAAACTATACACTGTACTCCAGATGAGGCCTCATATTTGCATTATAAAGCTTGAGCACAACCTCCCTGGATGTATACTCCACACATTGTGCTATATATCTTAACATTCTGTTTCCCTCCTTAATGGCTTCTGAACACCATCTGCAAGTTGATAGTGTTGGGTCCACTATGATTTCTAAATCCTCATAAGATGTACAGTGGTTAAAGCAATACTTTCATTTCAAGTGTTCAGACTATAAACATCTGTATGTATGCAGTAATAAATTAAATCACAATTCAGTGGGTATTGCTTTTCATCCCAAATCTTCCAAAACTTTGTAACGGTACAAGATTACAGATAAATCATTACATTTAGATGTGATTTGCATTATCATTTTTACAGGATGTGCTACAGGGTAAAACTATATTTATGGCCAAACTTACCATTGTTCCTACTAATTACCAGTTTCGATAAAAAATAATCAGTTTGCTATAAAATTGTGTTTTTCAATGACCATCAAAAAAACCCCAAAATCAGTCAGTAGGAAAAGCAGTATATATGAATGTGTGTGTGTGTGTGTATGTGTGTATTATATATATATATATATATATATATATATATATATATATATATATATATATATATATATATATATATATAAAAGAAAGAAAAGATAAAAGAAGAAAAGGGACTGAGCATTATTAATAGTGATTTGTGCACTGTGTGCTGTGCAGGAGAAGAATGTTAATAAACGTGTGTGTTTTGGACATTGTGTGTCTCAGTGTCTGTCTATAGCCGGGCTGATCATCCACTATATATATATTATATATATACATATATACATACTGTATAGGTGTATGTGTGTATATGTATGTATATATAATATGTGTGTGTGTATATATATAATATATATATATACACATACATATATGTATAGGTGTATATGTATATATAGGTGTGTGTATGTATATGTATGTATATCTAATATGAATAGAAAGTCTTTATTCTCATTGTAAAAAATGACAACGAAATTATGAGCACCACTCCAGCTGCATACGAAAAAGAATACTTTTGTAGAAAACACATAATACACACAAGGAGAACATAAAAATAATAAAAAAAAATATTATTGCACATTTAGCCCAGTTTATATGTAACAGTATATTATATGTAAAAAGTAAACTTAAAAAGAAATGAGATCAGAAATTAAACCAGTAGTAATACAATGAATAATACCATTCCACTAGGGAGTAGCTGCATGAGAAAAGCAGCAGTATATATGAGTCTATTTCCCAGCACTGAAATTGTTTAACTTGCCTTAATTTACTTTTATTTTGTTCAATGTATTTATGGCCATTGGAAGGACACTGTTTCTGAATCTGTTGGTCCAGGTTTTCAAAGATCTATACCGCCGACCAGAGGGTAACAGTTCAAACAGGTGGTGACCAGGGTGTGAAGGATCCTTAATGATATTTTGTGGCTCTGGTGAGATAGCAGGAGCGGACAATGTCTTCCAGGGAAGTGCAGACAGCAGCCTGTGATGTTTTTTTTTTTTGCTGCGTTTATGACACTCTGAAGAGCCTTTGTGTCTGTTTCTGTGCATTCGGTGTACTACACTGTTAACGGTATGCCAGGATGCTCTTAACAGTTGAACGATAAAAAGCCACCAATAGTTTTTGCTCCAAGTCGTTTTTCCTGAGCACTCTCAAAAAGTGCACTCTCTGTTGCACTTTTTTGACCATTGCTGTGGTGTTCTCAGGCCAGGAAGAATTCCCTGAGATGTGGGTTCCCGGGAATTTGAAGGTGTGCACCCTTTCCACATGTTCTCCATTGATGTAGAGAGGAACCATTTCTGTGCTGTGGTTTCTGAAGTCCAGAATGAGTTCCTTGGTTTTTGTGGTGTTCAGTGTTAAGTTCATTGAGCACCACTTTGTCAGTCTGTGGACCTCATCTTTGTAGGTCCCTTACCGTGGTGTCATGTGCAAACTTATGATAGTATGTATTAATAATAATATACTTATGTGCTTTGTAGATGGAGGGTGATGTGATGAAGTAACCTGAGATGATTTTCCACAGTTTTAACTGTCATTTTTTAATTTTTTTTTTATCTGGGCTGCATTTAGACAAGAGCAGCTTTTAGCTTTCTGTCACTTCTGGATGAATCTATTAAATAGTGACCTCTGTTTTCAAGGAACCAAGCTGGCTGCTATATTTTTGTTTTTCTCTGCTTAGAAGTGAATTCGAGTCCATAGAGCTTTCAGAAAGGTTTTCCATTTCAGTTTTCCATTTGCCAATTTTGTTTTTGCTAAGATGTGTGTTTTTACCATTGTTTACATTATGTAAAACGATATTTTTTCATTAGAGCAGTATGGTACCATAGTAATTAGTGTTGCTGCATCATAAATAAACTGTCCTGGTTTTGAATCCCGTGTCCAGCTTGTTCTCCATGTGGACTTTAAACATCCTCCCTGTGTCTGTGTAGATGTTTCTATGGTCCAGTGCCGTTTGTTGCCAGGGTGGGTTGGTTTAAACAGTTTTGAGAGTACTAGGTTATTTTTTTAATTAGATTTCAAGGACTGTGATACAATAAGCATGTCAGTTTGTCTGCTGGCATGTGTATACCGGTGCATACTTAAGAGGAAGTGGAAAGAAAACCACAAAGTGATAAATAACTGTTGTATAAAGCACACAAATAGTTCTACATTTTCAAACTGTGAGCAGGCAAAAGTTAATTAAATATTTTCTCAATTTCAACAGAAAAAACCAACAACACATCTGACAGTCAAGGTGGCTGCCCAAAATGATTATCGTAAAGTGTTTTGTGACAGTTTCCTTTTCTCATCTCTACAATAGATGTTGACTTCAGTCTGACTGGCAGTTGCACTTAAATAAAGCTTGCTTCAAGGTCAAAACACTTTGGCCTCAATTAGAGGAAGTCCAGTTAATGCTTCTGCAATTTGATTTAAATTCTACACCAATAGGCCACCATGCATGTGAACACCTCAGGTTTTCTTCATATTTAGTCAGCTGAAATGCAACGGATGACTTATAATGGTGAATAGGTAAGCAGTAAAACCTGCCAGAGGTTTAAATTTAAAGTTAGGTTCACAAAAATAAAAAAAAAAACAAAAAGGACATTTTAAAATATTACAAATGGGCCTTCTTCAGGGAACAACTAATAGGCTACAACCTACAGATGTTCTACAGAAAATTAATTAAACCTTGTAAATTGAAGCAAACAATTTGCACAGGTGTCCCAACTTCTGTTGATTACTTTAAAACCCTCTGTCTGTCTTAAAGCAGAGTTGGAACAGACTGTGTACTACTACGACAATATTGCACTTTCGAAAGTTATAAATACCAGTGATAATGTCAAGAAAATGGAAATCAACAAATGAAATAGGACAGAGCATTATTACCCTTTGAAGTACAGGCCTTTCATTTAGAGAACTACAAAAAAATCAAAATGTCAGCGAGTATGGTGTACTACAAAATCCAAAGACAATTGGAAACTGGAAGAAACTCTGATGGGAAGAGATCTGGCAGACACAAAGTCACAACTCAATCAGAAGACAAGTTTCTGAGAGTCACCAGCTTGTGCGATAGGTGCCTCAGAGAACAGCAGCTTCAAACACAGCTTAACAGTGGTCGATTTTTTTAAAAAAGTTTTCTACTTTAAAGATAAGACTGTGCTGCAGGTTTGACAGTAAGAAAGCCATTCCTTAAAGGGCAAAATAAGAAACCGAGGCTTGCCTGGGACATGAAATACCAGCTGTGGACTGGAAGAAAGTCATATGGACCAATGAATCAAAATTTGAAATTTTCAGTTCATCCTGGAAGGTGTTTGGATGTCATCAAGTTGGTAAAAAGGATGATTCCTCAGTGTGTGAAATCAGCTGTCAAACA
This sequence comes from Erpetoichthys calabaricus, assembly GCF_900747795.2. Taxonomy (NCBI): domain Eukaryota; kingdom Metazoa; phylum Chordata; class Cladistia; order Polypteriformes; family Polypteridae; genus Erpetoichthys; species Erpetoichthys calabaricus. The sequence continues at coordinate 128,561,732 of NC_041395.2, read as the reverse complement.
TGCAACAGGAAGTGTGATGGTCTAAGGTTCTTTTGCTAGCGGCAGAGTTGGTGACTTGCAAAGATTGACTGGCATACCACAGCATTTTGCAGCACCACACAATACCTTTTGGTCTGCATCTGGTAGGTCAGGGGTTCATCCTACAGCAAGATGATGACCCAAAACATATCTTCCAAGCTATGTCAGAACTGTGTTAAAAGAAAAGAAAAAGGTACACTTCAAAACATGAACAGGCCAGCACAGTCTCCAGACTTGAACCCTACTGAGTTAGTTTGGGATGTGCTGGAAAGCAACCTACAAGTGCAACACATTTATGGGAACCTTTCCAACAGTGTTGGGAAGATCTGTCTGACCAATGTTTGATTTCTCTTATAGAAAGAATGCTACGTGTGTGTTTACCTCTTATATCAGCTAAAAGTGGCTACTTTGATAAATCAAAAATATGAATAAAATTTTGCATACTCTGATTCCTTGACTTAGTTTTTATTTGGCATTGTTTATTCGTTCAGTGTTGTAAAACCTTTGATCGGTAATGTATACTGTATATGTATAGGTATGCCTGTATATGTGTGTGTTTGTATACAAATGCTGGAAAAAGAGACGTTAGTAATTTGCCCAGTTACCTGTGCTTATTCTTTTGGAGCAGAGTTATACTCTGTGTCATCACACTTTCTTTTTTAACATCAATAAAAACAAATTAAGCATTTTAATATTTAAAACCATCTCCCTGAGCTTCATCTTTTAAAAGAAAGCAGTTTGAGCAGTTCCATTTAAGTTAATGTCACTGATCTGACATCTAGTGGTCATAGAGCAATAATACATTGCATTTGGTAAAGCCCATAAGAAAAGTTTGTAGGATGTCATATTGAAAAGAATGACTACATTACAAGATATTATTGATTGATTCTCTCTAAAATGTTTAATACCACTCTATAAATAACGTAAGGCATTTATTGCAAATCTTACTATTTACTGCAGGATGGTGACCTCCATGTGTTTAGGGCAGATCTTGGGCATTATGTACAAAATGAGACATTGAGCTAAGTTGTCTGGAAATATTTGCTCCTGATTGGTCTAAAGGGAAAATTTTAATCACAGATTCCACACTTATGACAGTTGTCAATCAACCTATATGTCCGCACCTGGACCTCACATCAATGAGCTTGAGTCCTCTAGTGTTTGCCAGGTGCCCCACATAGCCTACTGTGGATCAGCCCAAAAAAATGTGTGGAGCTTTCATGGTCACTCATTACTCTCATGATGAAACGTGAGTATTGAGTGTAATGCCAATCTTGGTGACCGATACAGCAATACGTGGCAATGAAGTGTGGCTTTTAGAGCATGAAACCTCGCTTAGTGGGGGCAATGGACAAGAAGAAGATTGAGAAATACAGGCTAGATATTGTTGGACTATTGTTTATACACAGCATTTGCTTTGGTGACAGTCTTACTAATCCAAGATAGTCTCTGCTCTACTCTGGGAGAGGCACCCATTATTTGGTAGGAATATCGCTTGCCTGATCTGAATGTGAATAGTGAATCATTATTGGATTCCTAAGCTAATCATGAATTGTCTATAAGTAGTGTTTTGTTATCTGAAGCCATTGTTGTGTAGTTAGCAACTCACATTTTTCGTATTATAAGATATTATTCATGACCTTATTCATGGTCTGTGGTCACAAGATAAATTCTTCCTGTTGCATGATTTCTATGTATAATTTTTTAAAGAATTGTTTAATAAATTATGTTGAAGCTTAGTTTACAGTATCTTCATTCGTCTTCCTGAGATGAATATTGCAAGTGACTCCTCTTCATAAGTTTTCCTGATGCCAGAGTACCTTGAGCCAGAGGTCATTGACAGATTATGTACTGCTATCCTCTGATCTGAGGCTGGGAAGGTGTTGAACAGACATCTGTTTGACGTTGAGGAAATTCAGACCTAAAAAAAACAAATGGATATTAAGTGTATGTTTAGGAAAGACTAAAGGATGACTCTGTTCTGAATGACTTTATTCCTTCTAAAAGAGGTCAAAAGAACAGATAATACATTAATTTTGTTCAAGTCATACTGTAAGTAATGAAGAAAGTTGCCACATGTTATCTTAAAAAAAAAAAAAAAAAAAAAAAAACAACCTATTGCCTGTTATGACCCCAACAGTAAGGAATGCCATCAAGTTAAAGAAGGAACCTTTCCATGGTGATTTTAATTTAAGGGGGATGGGTGTCTCTAAATTTAACAGAATAACCAAAACTCAAAAATGGAGGCCTTTGGGGAAAAGGCCTATGTTTAGATGAAATTTGGTGAAGGCATGAAGAATGACTCTTAGATGGTCTTGAAGTGCGCAAACCAGCAAATTAAGCCAATGTTTCATTACACAACTTCTAGTCAAAGGGGATGTCAAACGTAATGACTGTAGATACTTACATTGTTGCCTGAGGAGGTCAGACTACACAATTTGAAATTAGATGTCTCATTGATGACTTTCTAGCATTGTGTCACATTCCCATAGTATCGCAAGGATGCACTTTTCTCTCACAGCCAATATCTTGCCATGTCTGTAAAGCATTCATACAGCACCCACTCTGTCATGTGCCATGTTCAGCCACACACTGTGCCCCTTTTTTCTTTGTACATAAAACATGACATTAGATAGATGAGCCTCTTTGTTTGTGTTCCTTTTTCTTCATAGCTGCGTTATGTGTATTGTACTTCCAAGTGAGTTCTCATTGGTTGTCAGCTCCTGAAGACACACAAACCTACCCCTATGAATTTAGACAAAATCAGGTCTAGCTGCCGATGGATGGACTGAGTTGGGTTGGACTATATCATTGAAGGTCAAGGTATTGGGCTATGACTGTCTCCAACTCTAAGATTATGTTAATAAAGTCTGCAACTGAAAAATTGTGTAGTGTGTAGAAATTGGTTGTTGGCACCCTTACTAGTCTCGGCAAACACGTGAAAACATTGAACTCCATTGGGGAATATCATTCTTAGGTGGAAGGATAACTTTAAAAAATGCCTAAGCCCATTGGGTATGCTTTCCTTGGAGGCAGTGGTTATTGCTGGTTATTGCTGAACCCACCACTGAACCCACTGACTGAGGCTGCTGTGGGGATTCAAAAGCTTCATAGCAGCAAGGCTGCAAAGGTGGATGAGATCTGACTGGAAATGCTGAAGCACCTGATATCGATGTAGTGATTTTGCTAACACATATCTTCTTTGTTGAATTGAAGGAGTGTACTATGCCTTTGGGTTTGTAGATTGGGATAGAAATATCCATTTTATAAAAGAGAAGAGGGTATGTTTTGAGCACCACTCTTTAGTCTCTCTGTAAAAACCCATGCTGATTACTGGAACAGAAACATAATGTGATAATTGAATATCAAATTCATGAGGAGGAATGTGAATTCTGTTTTTACCATGAAATTGTGGATCCGCTTTTTTTCTTTGCATTTATCTGAGCTTTTTGTGTACTTGTGAAAGATGCTACATGCCATTTTGGTCCCTGTATTTGTAAAGATAAATGAATGATCATGTACTGTACTTGGTATTTAGTTGAGTTCATTTAATGTAGCCATTGGACTCTGACAAAGGTACATCTTGTTCCCTGTGTGGCTCATGATTGTCACGAACAATGTATTGAAGTGCTGCTGGGGTTGGAGACTATCCAGTTTGGGAGACTAAAGGTACCATCCTCTGCTATTGGTATTCTCTTCATGCCACCAACAGACTAATTCACAGTGTGCTTGGGAAAATTTCCACAGCTGAATCTAATGTGGGTGGGGATGTCATCTGCACCAATTCTATCCTCTCCTGGAAGAGATTGACTTAATCCTTTCAACTACGCAAGTAGCAGCTGCTCGTAGTGGAGTAGTTCACATGTCGTGGCATCTTGTTCAATTTTGGAGAGGAGTATGAGATTGACCAATAAGTCAATGTAGTGGTGGCAGCCCTGCACATGTTTTACACAAATCTAACAGGAGCTAAATGATTGGATGGAGCTTTCAATATACTGGTCAGTTAACAATCCCATCCTGCACTATGTTTGTGAGCTTGGGCCACTGACCAAAATATGATTTCTTGGGGTCCCTTTCCTCTGTGGGCTAAGAACCTTTGAATAAAACAGATCTAGCATTTGGGAGCTGCCAACTGAGCTGGTTTAATCATGTCCTCCCCTACTGGGCAGTGTCTTTTACCTCCCTGTGACAATACTCAGACCACACTGACTGAATTCTATTTCATAGCTGTAATGAGAATATCTGGAACTCCTACAGATGAACTCGATTTTTGTTTTTTGCCAAGGTTAGGGTTACCTAGTCTGTCCAGCTTGAGTTGTTGCTGCCGTGACCCTCGCAAAGAAAAATTATTCAAAAGTGAAGATCACTTAAATTATTAGAAAACATGTCATGTCATTTTCTAACCCCCTTAATCCATACTAGGGTCGCAGGAGCCTATCCCAGCTAGCACAGAACACAACTGAGGAACAGACCCTGGACAGGATGCCAGTACATCACAGATCAAATACACTCCCACACACACTCCACCTAACCTGCATATCTTTGGACTGTGGGAGGATTCTAGAGCACCTGGAGGGAAACTGGACAGATGTGGGGAGAACCCAGGCAGCAAAGCATGGTCTCCTTACTGCAAAGCAGCAACCCGACCACCGCGGTTGCCAGAGGGTCTGCATTTTTCTCACCAAGCTTAGGCCAAAACGTAGCCCAAAAGTACCAAAACTAGCCCAATAAAACTTAACAAATTGAACAATAACAGAAATATAATCAAAACTCATCATTTTTCCACTACTGCACTGTTTTGTATTTGAAGATCACTGCAAAAACATTCTATATTGTACATGCAAACTGCATAAATTCATTTCCTTAACTATATTATCAGTCACATGCAGTGACACAACATGACACTGAGTGAAGCACAGCGACATGCAGGAACAGTGTCAGAGCTAATGCAAATGCCAGCAAATAAGAATCACACTATACAGAACAAACAGACAATAAAATGAATTGTTCATTCAAGGTGCGAGACACCATTTTGTGTCTGGCTGTATGACAATGTTAGCTGCTAACAAGAAATACTTTAATGGCATAGTAGAAAAGGATATACGTTTTATAAAATTGTCAACTAGGAGAAATGTAAACCATCAGGGTCATCACTGTCATTTTTTTTCATGGATGAAGTGTAGATGTGTACAGCTAACCGCAGTTCAACAATGAGCTGTCAACAATGACAACCTTCGCGGGCTGACATCCAACCTCAAAAATACTTTGAGTGTTAGAATGAGGAGTTGTGTTGCAATGGCCCTTTTCAGTTGCGTAATGCAAATTCAAATCACCCCGATCTGCGCGAATTTCACATCAACAATACTTGCAGAAAGTCCTTAAATTCCGCTTCTTTTTCCCACTCTGCACATTACCACAGCTCATATTTCGACCACTTACCCACGATGACAATATGATTAAATGAGACACTCCGAAATTTTTATCAGTGTTCGATGTAACCAATAACTAGTGTATAGTCAACAAACATTGTTGAAAGAATTTAAGTCCATACATTTATTTTCAGACAATGTCATACAATAACCATTCGATAAGATACCATTGATGAGATTGAAATATCACCCAAAAACTTGCACACAGCTTTTAAAACTAGCCCAAAAACTGCAAACCCCCACCACCTAAATTTTTCCATAACAGTATTTGAAAAGAAGCCCAATTTGGTGTGAAAAGTGCCCAACTGGCAACACTGCTGACCACTGCACCACCTTACCACCCTAATAGAATACAGCTTATTCATGAAGTCCATCTTATTCACAGAAACTTATATTTAAAGTACTGTATATTAATTTTTAATCCAACTTTATTCTAATTGAAGAACGAGCTGAACTAGAGCCCACCCTGGCACGAAATGTCAAGGCAAGAACCTTCATGGGCTCAAATGGTGTGGAGTCATCATAAGAGTAAAATACATACAGGCACATACACCCACCCTCTCTAAATTAGACTCTCCATTAAACATAAAACTCTCCTGAGGAAAGACCATGAATGGCAGAACCAGGCCTTGATTTGACCCCATCCTAAAAATTCTTTTAAACGGTTGGAATTGATAAATCCAGTAGATTTGTCTTCAAACTCAATAGCAAATCATACACTTGAGACAGTAATTAGAAACTCTGGTGGAAATGGAAATTACTTTTTTTTTCAGTAACACCAGAGAGAAAGAATGTGATTGGAGCAAATTTTTTGGTAACACATACAATATATATTCTCACATCTACTTGATCCATTTCTTGGTAACATTAAATCAGATACAGCAGCCTGTCAGACCAGAAAGAAATAGGATAAGGATGTTAAATCAAATCTAACAAAGAACTTGCAGAACATGTCTCACATTTGTAGCAGACTTTTTAAAAGTTTCTACACAAGGTCAAGTTTGATAAAAAAAAAAAAAATGAATGCAATTAACAGTTTGAAAGATGGTACGTAATCAGTTAATCACATGATTTGGTTTATGGCACCTTGTTGCATAAAGATATCCATCCATCCATCCATTTTCCAACCCGCTGAATCCGAACACAGGGTCACGGGGGTCCGCTGGAGCCAATCCCAGCCAACACAGGGCACAAGGCAGGGAACCAATCCCGGGCAGGGTGCCAACCCACCGCAGGACACACACAAACACACCCACACACCAAGCACACACTAGGGCCAATTGAGAATCGCCAATCCACCTAACCTGCATGTCTTTGGACTGTGGGAGGAAACCGGAGCGCCCGGAGGAAACCCACGCAGACACGGGGAGAACATGCAAACTCCACACAGGGAGGACCCGGGAAGTGAACCCGGGTCCCCAGATCTCCCAACTGCGAGGCAGCAGCGCTACCCACTGCGCCACCGTGCCGCCCTGCATAAAGATATACAATGTTCAAATGTTCAATAGAACTGACAAATAAACAAGTGGAGCCGAGTAGCTAAACATGGACCATAATGCATAAATCTGCTGGCACAACAAACTACTTAATAAGTTAAGGCTCCACTTTCTGATGTTTACAGCCGTGAAAAACTCCGGGATAAAGTTCATAATGGAAAGTCGCAATATAAAATGGTATCTGTCTTATGAACTTTTTTCCAATTAAGGACACTGGGAACTAGAGGCCAGCCAAATGGGAATCAAATCCATTCAGTTTAGACATCCTTCAGTTGTTCCTACCATTTATTGTCACTGCCCATTGACATTTTATGATGCAAACTTTTACATTTGTTGTGGAATTCATCTCACTCAAAAGTGTTTTTGCTTTATCTTAAAGTGATAGCAATTGCAGGTATCCCTAATTTATCTATTTTTTAATTTTATGGTAATTGTCCCATCTTACAGATGAGCATTTTTCCAGTATTATTGCTAGCATCACAAAAATTGTAACCAGATTAGAACAATAGGATCCTATGTGAATATGCACACTTACATCTACAAATGGCACCCCGGGTCTGTAAGATCCAATTATTAAAGATGTGCTGCTGCCCCACAGCAACCAGTTTTGTTCGATCAGGAGTCTGGCATCGGGTTTGAGGAATGTATACTCTTAAAAATAAAAGGTGCCAGAGTGGGCCTTCAGAGAGATGGCATAGGGGAACCATTTATGGTTCCCAAAAGACCGATGCAGATGAAGGTTCCAGAAAGAACCTTTATTTATTTAGGTCTGTGACAGGCTCTACACAGTAAATAACGATGAAAACTTGGTAACAGATTAGTGAAATACCAACATCTTGTGATTTTAAAAGGACTCTTGTAGCATCTAATAACACAACAAGGTTCTCTTAATCTGTTTGTGTTCTGCTAGGTATCCTGCCAAACGTGAAAGATTCCTTTTTTTTTTTTTGTTAGTTATAGGGGATTAACCCCTGCATGCTTCGCTCGCCAACCCCCCTGGCCTGCACTACGTGCCAGCCACTTCGTGTCTCTGCCGCTCATGTTGTGAAGAGGGTGGCTGAATGCAACCCAAGGAGATGCAGTCGCTCCTCCGAAATCCCCTGTTAAATGGTGATAAAATGGGAAACACGGTTTTTGTTGTTTTTTTACCTCATCTTTACTTGATCAGCTGCTGGCTTGCTGCCCCTGCTATGCCTTCGAACATTTAAAAGCCTGTACAGCAGCGGTCTTTGTCATCTACTCTTTGTCTTTAATTTCTGGCCCCGAGCATGGTTAAATGTCTTGTCACAAAGTTTTGTCTCCCAGGACACAAATTCTTGATATTTTATAGTTTATAATTTAAAAATGGAATAAGAATCTGAAAATCTAACCACATCACATTAAAATTTGACAAATTCTGAAAAGAATGATACCAAACATTTATATGTAGGTTTTAAAATAAGCCTGATTTAAAGCGTGACAAAAAATATGACATAAAAAGGTCACATACAATAGTTGGACAAAATCGTTGCACTTTTAGGTTTAGGATTTTATATATATATATATATATATATATATATATATATAATATGTGTGTTTTTCAATGCCTAAAGAATCAACTTGATATGCAAAGAACCCTTAAAAGAATGAAATGGCGGTTGGTCAAGTCATAGTTCTACAAGAAACCACACAACCCAGTAATGCTCCATAAATTGCCATTAGAGACCCATTTTTAAGAGTTTACCTGTTCTCTCCGTGTTCACATGATTTTTTTTTTTTTTTGCTCTGGCTATCTAGAGTAAGTGTGCAGGTTCTTGTTACGTTAAATCAGGGGTCCTCAATCACGGTCCTGGATGGCCATAGTGGCTACATGTTTTTGCTCCAATAACCCAATTGCTTAATAAGAAGCAATTATTGCTCAAATAACACTTCTGCTTCACTTTAGTTGACTCACTTGTTAAGATTTTGAACCCTTATTGCTTATTTTAGTCTTAAACAGCTGTATTCTTGGTTTTTAATTGCTCTTTATTAGCAATAACATGCAAATGACAAAAAAGACCAGACTTTCTCTATTTAACTTGTTACCATTTACACCGTGTGTATTTATCATGCACTATTGGGTTTACTTAAATACTTGGAAGGAAAGTGAAGAGAAAAAAGTGAAGGACTGAAAATGACTCAATTTTTTAGCCTTCAAATCATTTGGATGATATCGTTAGAAAGGGGAAGAAAATCAAGGATATGAGAATGACCTGACAAAGCAGAGTTAAAGCACTAACAAACCATGAAATTCAATCAGTGGCGAGAATTGCTTTCTAATTAAGAACAAAAACCAGCAGCCACTGCGGCCCTCCAGGACAGTGATTGAGGACCCCTGGGTTAAACGGGCATTTTAAATGGTGTGAAGGCACCTGCGTCCAGCGGTAGCCATGTTTTCAGTCCATCTAGCTCCTTTCCCTTATATGATGAGAAAGAAAAAATAAACGGATGGGGAAAATGACATATGTCTTCTAACATTGATCCATTTTCGAGTAATTCAGTTCAGGGGCGCGTGGATTGCAGCAGCCCCAGCATACGTGGGCGCAAGGCATCAACGGGCACCTGATCTGTTTTTCACTCGTATCCTCTTAACGCCACCTATTTACGAGGAACAACCTAGATACTGTAACAATTCGCAACGTATGTAACACTCGTGATTTTTAATTAGTCACCTTTTAGCTGATCCGTTCTGGAAGTCTTGGGAAATCAGGCTAATTACCTTGAACAGGAATCATCCCCGCTGCCACCTGCCAGCTTGTTTTCGAGCGCAAAGGCGAGCAGGTGCTGGTTGAACCTGTGACTGACAATCAAGGGCAGGTAGCAGCAAGCGCTGCCTCTAATTTATCGGGGACCTAAGGGAGAAACGAAGTCGGACTCGTTTTAAAAAGCGCGATGATGTAAAAATTAATGCAGGTCGTAAAGGTTCGATTAAAGAGCTCATTCTCAACTATGTATTTGTAACTGCTTTGATTATATCGAAAGATTTGTTATATTGTACAAGTAAGAAATAAGGCAGTGACTTATTTATTAACCCTTGCCTTTAGTAAACCGTGACATTTAGATTTTTTACATCTTTGTAAGATCTAGTGATTCTTTGGAGGTTAGTTTTCGTATTCTCTGCGCTACGCGCCGCTATTATGTTAATTTAATTACTAAGGGTTTGTAAAATACATGACGCGCATGTGGCTTTTCTAAATCAAGTACTAATTTAGGGTGGGAGTGATCAATCTGTTTCCACCCTGGGCGTGTCTGATCGATTCGGGCCGGTCTATCTGTGCAATTTCCAAGCCCTCCTGTGTTCGCGTGCGTTTCCCTGGGAGACTTGAGTGCCGCCCCCCAAATCCATTATTGCTTCTTTTAATTTACAGTTTGGAAACGCTCCGCCTATAAGCGACCTCTATTGTGGAAAAAGCGAGTACAAATAACAAATGCATATAAACAGACCATTATAAAGAGTACGATCAGTGCATTGTCAAGATGTAGCAAAACCTAAGTCTGATTGGATCATATTACTCGTTGACACAATGAACTGCATCAATATACTGTATCACCACACTATATAGCATGAAGAAGGCGCTATATAAATAATTATAAGCAGCGAATCATTAATGTTTTACATACTAAATAAAGTACGTGGTTCTCCTGTACACATTTGCCCAATGGAGGGACAACATTCATTTTCGCGATGAAGGAACAGCGGATTAACTGCGCTATCCTTAGTGTTTGCAGAACTGAAGGGTTGTGCCATTTAAGTGTCTTAAACAAAAAAACGGCAATACAATGTTTTCTTACGCCCCTGCTTGCCGGTAGCTAACACTTACTTCTACAGGCTGGGTACGCTTAAATGCAAATCTAAGCGATGAGTTGGAGGGCGGCACAGTGGCGCAGTGCACCGTTTCTTTCTCATTTATAAAAAAAATCTCAGCCTGACCACTGTTTGCATGGCGTTTACACATTATCTTCGTATTTGTGTGTGTTTTTAAAGTTAATATCATACTGATTTCCCTCACACACCCGAAAGATTTGCCTTTCAAGTTAAGTGGCATTGTATGTGTTCTAAGTGCGTGTCCAGGACTGTGCTGCTTCCTGGTTTGCGCAAAATGCGCCAGCTAAACCTGAGTTGTACGGACGGGTGATAAGTGATCTCTCCCACCTCCTCACCCTGTATGTGAATGTATGCCACTGTGCTCGCATTATACTGTATATCTATATCTGTGAAAGAACCGTAAGCGCTTTATCACAACTGATCCTAATCCGTAATAATTCAAACAATGCAGGCAAATTTTTGATCGAAGTTACTCACCAATAATAACGAACGATAAAGTTTTAATGCGCTTGATTTTAAATGTAACGTTTCACATTCGTGCGCATGTCCTGGAATCTGCTCCCAGAACAAGCGCTTTCGTAGTGTAATTAATTTAAGTCGGCGACAAATCCCTGAGCTCTTTAATTACCTCGCGGATACAGTTGCAGGCAGGTAAACAGCTTGCGCACTTTTGTTACAAACATCCACTTGTTGATATGCCTGTCATCCAGGCGGCAGATGCTCCACTGCTTTTTTTTTTTTGCTAAATTTGGCTTCTCAAGGTTCGATAAACATCAGAATAGCACGAAACGCTGCAACCATACTAACACAAAGACCCTTTTTAAATTCTCGTTTTACGATTATTGAGACACTTGCGCATTATTTGTCTTGTTAAAGACAAAACAATATACTTTAAGGTACCTGACAAAAATAAATCGCATTTAATATATTAACAACGCCTTTATTGGTCAAGCATCTGAAGAAGATACAATAAAACCACACTTCATAATACATTAAATAAAACAAACTTGGGGTTTTAAACACCTTTGTCATCTTTAATATCATTCTTTAGTAATTCTGCGCAGAGCAGAAGCCATCCAGCCGCCTTATGCAATAATAACACGACTGCACGTACCCTTGGGATCGACAGCCGATTTCATTCTAAGGTATGGCAACAGGTTTTCATGAAAACACCCATTAGACTCGTAAACGCTTTGCTAATGCATATCCTAACCCCTTTTCAATAGGAATATGGAGTTAACTACAGCAGGCATGAAAGCGCGGTTGCTCGTCGGATTACTAGCGGTATCACCGCTGCTGACTGTCGTTTCTGCACAACAAACATGCAAACTTAAGGCCAAGTTCAATTTAAACGGATTTAAAAATAAAGACAACAAAGACATTGTTTTAGGAGGGATGTTTCCTGTACATAACCGACTGGCTTCATCCAACGATTCAACCTCTTCAATGCCAACGTCTTCTGATTGTGAGGGGTGAGGATTTCACGTTATATTTTCAACTCTTGGCCGAAAAAAGGTCACGTTTCATTTCTGTGAACTTAAAATGTCCGATTCTACTCAGATGTGCCGTTTTGTGCCGCTTACTTTTTATCTTACGTGCACGAACGTAATTGAGTTCATTTGGGGGTTCCGAATATTTGTTCATTGATCTGTTAATTTAATAGGTTAATCGTCGACTTTAAATTGACCCCATGAGTGATTTTGAGTTATTGTGCTGGAGTATTGTTTCCTGCCCTGCATTCGGGGCTAGTGGGGTGGGCTTCGACCTCACAAGTGCATGGACTGTGATCAAAATAAGTGATTTTCTATGCTATTTGTAGAAAGTTGTTTTGAAAACCTGTTGCTACAGTTTTCCTTTACCATATATTATCTGTCTACAAAGCTTCTAACAGTATCTCTCTGTAAACTTACTTTTAAAGTTAGTATTAGTGCTTGTTGTGCAAAAATCATTTACACTCATTGGGTTTAAAATAAGTGTAAGACCTATTTAAATACATTAATGTTAGAAAAAAGCATAATAATAATAAATGAAGAGAGGCTCTGGCCTTCTCTAACTCTGAATTTGATAGGTGGGTTAAAAAATAAAATATATATTAAAAAAACATATTTTAGGGAAAAACTACGCAGTGAAAAATGTTTTTAAATGTCCAGAATGCTACTGAAATGTTGTTCAGAATTGTGGGTACACAGTTAGTGAGGTGTACCAGATCTCCGAGTGGCTTTGTCCGTTCAGATGACGTAGGTGCCTTCTGCAGTGCAATAGGCTGACGCTTTAATAGACCTGCGCTCTTGACCTAACGCAATGCTGCACAAGAAGCCTGTTGATTGGTTAACACAAGTGAACAGTTACCAATCGGATGAAGGTGCCGAGGGAAAAACATTTCTTCTGCTACAGGTATTCCTGGTGTGAACATCGCAGCCCATTTAATATGCTTATAGAGTGTCTGCATCTACAGTAAAAGTTTTTTTTTTTAGTAATATCAAATAACTATGGTTAATAATTTATATAACAAGTATTCACAGTTCCCTTTAAAGCTTAACCTTTAGTTAATGCGTAGGTGTTTCTAGGTTTATTTATTTGGTTGCTACTAAACACTACCAATGTTTGTTTTCAATCATCTGCATATTCAGATCCTCTGTATCTAATGTCACACTTCAGCTTTGCATTGAATAATTTTAGGATAGGCTCTGCCTCTTATAATCCTGAAATGGCAAAAGGAGTACTAATAATAGAAGAATTGAAATGCATATGATGGATTAATAACATCTCTGTTCCCCCAAATCCATATATTCTCCAAAATCCACACACCTTGAAAATAAAAACAAAGAAAAAAGTATTTTACTGAAAATTTTAAACTTGAAATTATTGATTCAGTGGTTGCTATTGCTAAACCCCCATTCCAGGTACTTGATTTTGAATATTTAATTACTGACTGTGTGCTATTTTCATGTTCTCCTTGTGTTTCCACTGGATTACATTTTCCCCCCCTCCACATGCCAGTGATGTACAGGTTTGGTTAAATGGCAACTCTAAATTCTGTGAAGGAATATAGGTGGTATCCAGGGCCGGATTTATATGAAAAGAGGCCCTAGGCTATTCCACTTATGAAGCCGTTTCACCTTCCATTTTTAAGTTTGTAAATTACATGAGAGATAATAAAATTTTGCTAACAATTTGAATGTAGGCCCCTCTTGATCTTGAGGCCCTAGGCTGAAGCCTAGTTAGCCTATAGGAAAATCCGGCCCTGGTTGTATCCATGTTAGTGTGGCCTGCAACAGATGGGCATTCCATTCATCGTTGTTTCCTGACTTGAGTGTGAAGCTGGTGGGATATGCTGCATTTCCCCATAACCCTATTTGCTGGTTCTGAAAAGGGATGAATTAGTATTTTTTAATCCGTGTGCTAAACTACTGTATTCATTTTCATTAAAGGTTTGGGGTCATCTCACCATGTTTACTTCATGGTTTCACTACGATAAAAAAAAATTGCAGTTATTGTGTTGTTTATTTTGTTGCAATCTGCAAAAAGAACAAACCCTAGAGAAATATGGAGATGCGGTTGATAGTCTTGCTTCTTCACAGCTCCAGAGTCCTGGGTTTAACTCCCTGGTCTGGTCATTGTCTTAGTGGCGTTTGCACGTTCTCCCTGTGTTTGTGTATTTTTTTCCCACCTGATTTTTTTCTCTTCCATCCAATGGCCATGCAAATGAAGCTGATTGGCAACTTTAAATTGGCCCTGTGTGATCGGGGGTGTAACAGTTTCCTATAATGGTCGGGCATCCATTTCGGGGATGGGCTCCTATCTTGTGTGCCCTTTGACAGGCTGCAGCCTCTTGCAGAACAGATGTATGGGAGTCTCTCTCTGATCTAATTTTCCATCATCTATTAAACTTGAAATTATATGATTGTCAGAATTTTAGAACATTAATATACTCATTTTTAATTTTTTTTTGTTTAATTTTAAAGAAATGTGAACATAAAGCGTAACTAAGCTAAAGTGCTTAACTTTTATTAGAAAAAAAAGTTTGTTTTTTTTTTCTGGGAAAAGACTCTGATTATTCACAGTGAAATACAGTATATCTTGTATTTATCTTTTTTTATTTTGAATAAGATTAATCCTAGAATTAGTTTTCTTTGTAGATCAGTGGCTTTTCTAGAAGATAAACAAACCCATGAATGCACTAGAGGTGGATAATAATTACCCCTCCATCAAATGTGTTACCTGAGAAGGGCATTAAATTGGCAGAGTGCTTAGTGGGTGCCACCTTCATGGATCCAGTGTGGCTGGGTTTAAACCTTATGCACAAATGTTGTTCATGTGTAGTTTGCATGTTCTTCCTATGTCTCTGTTGTTTTTTTCCTCTCACATCATCCCTGTAAGTTAATTGGAGGTTCCTTGTTGACTCAATGCACAAGAGTGGGCCCTACGATGAACTGACACCCCATCCAGGTCTGGTTATTGGCTTTTGCCTGCGAGGGTTCCCGACCCCTTGTCCCATATTGAATTAAGCTGGTTTGAGAATATATTGTTTTGTGGCTAAGGGGTCATTTGTTGCTTTACAGTATAAAACACAGCAATTATTAATTTATCCAATTTCTATTCTCTTTTAAAGAGGTTTGCTTAAATGCAATATTATCAGCTATAGAGTTCCTGATGTCCAGGTAATGCCAATAGTAACTGCAGTGATGGATTGCTGATTGTGTGTCCGCCTAACTGCCCAGGTTAAAGTAAGTATAAAATAGATTTTGGTGGCCGTGTTATTGCTTAGTATACATCAAGCTCACTACCAATTACACTGAGCTGCATACCTGCAGATGAACAAATAAGTTATTTGGCCTGCTGAGCTGAAAGAACCTTCCCAAAGGCCTAAAGCTATAGTGTCACACCCTTCCATGCAGCCTGAAGCCATCAGTGCACCCCACAATGGTAAAGGCTCACTACAATTACATGTAACATATGTTTTTCTTTTATAGTCATGTTGTATGAAGTGGGGGACTTCCTCTGGTAATTTATATGATTTACAGGAGCTGAATGTATGGAACCTGCATACTCAGACTATGAACATTAACTTTGATTCATTGTGTTTCTCTACAGGTTTAATTTCAGAGCATTTCGTTGGGCCCAAACAATGAGGTTTGTCATAGATGAGATTAACATCCGAAAAGACCTGCTTCCAAACATCACCTTGGGATATGTCATTTATGATTCCTGTTTCACGATTTCAAAATCTGTTGAAGGTACTCTCACATACCTAACAGGGCAGGATGAGGCTGTGCCTAACTACCGATGCGGCTCCGGTGCCCCCTTGGCAGCATTAGTTGGAGCAGGAGGATCTGCTCTTTCAATTGCTACAGCTAGAATTTTAGGACTGTACTATTTTCCTCAGGTATGCTTTGCTTCAAGGGTTGTCATTTATGATAAAGCAATTGATTGTTTAATATTATTTTAAGATTTCAAATACCATCCATCCATCTAGCAACAGTATTTTTGACCCCCTTAATCCAATTTGGAGTTGCACTGGCCATAGTTTGGCAGGAATAAAGGAACTATACAGAGCTCATGTATGTACATACTGTATATACCCAGAATCAGTCATATCAAGTCATTTTAGAGATGCCAGTCAGCTTAATCAAATACATTAAAACATTAAAACCGATTCAGAGAGAGTCAAACTCCACCCAGGCTGCGATTTTAGTCAAAGACTCTTGATCTGGTACAGCATTCCTATCTGTTTATTTCCTCATTATGCAAAATATTTATAGTAAACTGATGAATTATAGTCCAACAGCGCCAAAAAGCAAGCGAGTAAAATCTGATTTTTTTAAAAAAGCTTCAATTATTTACAATATGGGTACATAAGAACCACAATGGACTATTCAAGGAATGGCTGTTTTTTTGTAGATATTTTTGAGAAATGAAACTAAACAGGCAAATGTACCAGCATAGTATGCTCATGTCCTCATTCACAACAGAGGTTCATCTCCTTAGCTGAAATGTCCATCTTTCACATTGTGATTTTGGGCCACATGGGCATGCAGGAGTTTTGAAGACATGGTCATACCAAAAAGTAATCCAACAACAGAAAACAAAAAATAAGAGTAGGATGTTGAAACATAGATAAGGCACAAACATCTAGAAACAAAAGACAAACTCAAAACGGAAGTGCAGAATAAATGCATAAATCCAAAATTTCAGAGGATACTAAACTCTGGAATTTTGAGGTGTGACGCTAAGGTACATGATTGATGAAAGGAGATAGTTTGATGGGACCAAATACACATCAAATGACAGGCGAACAGATACTGCTGTGAGGTAAGAGAAAAACTTCATGCCGCCAACATCTTGGTAAAGGGCATGTTTAAGGGAAAGGTATGAGGGCGATACAGTCAGTTTGTGCTACTGCTTATTAATTTTTTACCCCTTTTGATGCCACATAATACTGCTTTTTGGATAGAAATGTAATTAAATAGAAGCATGGTTTTCTATTGGTTAGGTTAACTGACCTATAAATAAGGGATGTAGTAGTCCCCCAGGCTACAGCCCCATTTTGACAATGAATTGGATTAGGCCATATTGAAAAGGCTCTGTTTATATAAGTAGTTAAAAATGCCAACACCTTAAGTTGCTCCATAATCCGTTGTTCCAGCTGAGGACAAATCACACTTTTTAAACCTAAAAATGAATTCTTATTGTCTGGATTTAACTTTGTGTGTATATGTGAAAAATGTGCTTTGGGTAAAAGAGTTTTTATTTCAGTGTTATTAGGTGAACAAATACTGTCCAACTGTTCTTTTCTGAAATTGCTTTTCTGGGTTTTGTGATGGCAAAGCCTACCCTAGTAGCATCAGGCCCAAGAAAATACCAAACTCTAATTTTATGGATTGCTAATGATTTTCTGAAATGTATTGTTGATCTTTCTAAAGAAAATTCAAATGGACCTGTGCAATTTCATTATTTAAAATTTAACAGCTATAAACAAAAACAGGACAAGAACCTGATAACTTTCATTATTCTTTATGTCGTTAATTACCCAGTTTTGTCTTTGGTTCTAGGTAAGCTACTGTTCTTCATGCTCAGTCCTTAGTGACACCTTCCAGTTTCCTTCATTTCTCAGAACAATCCCAAATGACAACTATCAGTCGAAAGCAATGGCACAGCTGGTTGTCAATTTTGGCTGGACCTGGGTGGGGACTATTGCAGCAGATGATGATTATGGCAAATATGGCATCAAGCTGTTCAAAGAAGAGGTAGAGAAGGCTGGGGTGTGTATCTCATTCTCGGAGACACTTCCCAAGCTTTATTCCCAAACGACTATCCAGCGAATTGTGGACACTATTAAGAAGTCCACAGCAAACATCATTGTGGTGTTTTCATCTGATGTCGACTTTAGCCCACTGATGGAAGAGCTTGTGAACCATAACATTACCAATAAAACATGGATAGCAAGTGAAGCCTGGGTAACATCGGCTTTGATCTCCATGCAAGAGTATTATCCTATTCTTCGTGGAACTATAGGCTTTGCAATCAAAAGAGCTGTGATTTCAGGTCTCTTTGAATTCCTTAATAAAATAGACCCATATGCAACCAGCGATCCTTTAATGAGAGAATTCTGGCAACGTGCTTATAACTGCACTCTGGACGATGAGTATATGCGACTGAGAATGGAGACACCCATTTATAGCAGTAACATCACAGAGTCAAGAATCCACACACTTAATGCCATTGGACAGCGTATTTGTACAGGAAAAGAAACTCCGGAGTCCATTAATAACACTTACTATGACGTTTCCCAGCTGCGCATAACATACAGCGTTTACAAGGCTGTCTATACAGTTGCCTATGCTCTGCATTATATGGCCACATGCAAAGAAGGAAAAGGACCATTTGTTGGAAATACTTGTGCTAACATTTCAAATTTTGAACCATGGCAGGTAAGCATAATGGTTTAAGAATCAAAAACATTTCCTTAAACTTGGAGTCTTGGAGCAGGTGAATGCTGGGTAAAGTTTTAGAAAAATGAGTAATTGCAGGCTTAACTCAAAGTATTTGGAACATTTTGATTTTTTTCCCCCACTAGAATTGTTCATAGCTGGTGGCAGCACTACAGGCATTGAAAGTACTTATTGATGTTTGGTTTAAGCAATCAAGCAATCTTCAAAGCAAATGAGAACAGTGGAAAATATAACACAGTATTCCAAGTTTATGATAACTGTAATGGCATACTGTAAACATAAGGTACACCAATACTGAACTACCGTATAGAGCAGCTGATGTCCTAGCAGTAGTTCAAAAAGTAAAACCCTTACATTAATGACTCACTTAATTCAATCTAAGGTCACCAGAGTGGATACCTGTCCCAGCAGCATTTGACTCAAAGCAGTGACTAGCCCTGAACAGAGCACCATTTTATCGTAGGGCTCACTCAAGCAAAAACCCCTTTAGAACTGACCAACACATTTTTGGGGTGAAGACCTACACAGATACAGGGAAAATGTATAAACTGCACCCAGATGTCAACTGGACATGGCAATTCAAACTCGGGACACTTGAGTCAGCGAAACAGCTTCATTAACCACTGCACCCACAGTGGATTCAGAAAGTATTCAGACATCTTTACTTTCTGCGCAATTAACTGTGTTGCAGCTTTAACTTTAAATGAATAAGTTTGATGTTTTTGCCTATCAGTCTATACTCAATAGTTCATAATGACAAAGTGAAAAACTTGCTTTCAGAAAAGTTTGCAAATTTATTAAAAATCAAAAACACAGTACACTCTTTCACATAAGTATTCAGACACTTAATTCAATACTTTGTAGAAGCCCAATTGGCAATAATTACAGCTTTGAGTCTTCTTGGTAAGTCTCTACAATCTTTAAACACCTGGATTTGGGCAGTCTGTTCCATTCTTCCTGGTAAATCCTTTCAAGTACCTGTAAACTGCCATCTTCAGGTCTCTCCATGTCCAGAAGCCACTTCAGCATTGTCTTGGTTGTATGCTTTGGGTTATTGTCATGCTGAAAAGTGAACCGTTTCCCCAGTCGGAGGTTTCATGCACTATGGAGCATGTTTTCTTCAAGCACCTCTTTGTATTTGGCGGTATTCATCCTTCACCCAATTCTGACCAGTGTCCCTGTCATTGAGAAGCACCTCCATAGCATGATGCTACCAACACCATACTTCACCGTAGTGATGGTAATAGGCAGGTAATCAGCTGTGCCTGGTCTTCACCATACATAATGCTTGGAGTTCCGATAAAAGACTTCAATTTTTGTCTCATCAGACCAGAGAGTCTTTTTGTTTTCAGAGTCCTTTAAATGCAGTTTGACAAACTCCAAGTGAGAGTTAGCCACAGTACCATTAATGCCTGATTGATGAAGTGCTGCTAAGATGGTTGTCCTCCCACCAGGTTTTCCTGTCCCAACAGAGGCCCTGAGTTATGTCTTACCACAGTTCTATCAGAGGTCTGCAGGGAGTTCCTTAGGCTTCATTCTTTGCTTTTCTTCCTGACAAGCAGTGTGAATTGCGAAGCCTTATATACTTGCATGCCTTTCTAAACTCTGTCCAGACATATCAATTTGCCACAGGTGGACTCTTGTCAACTTCTATAGTTAAAGCAAACAGGAAGCACCTGACCACGATTTAGTGTGCCATAACAAAGGGTCTGAATCTATATATATATATATATATATATATATATATATATATATTAAAAGCCAAATACCACTGACTCACTCATCACGAAATCTCCCAAACCATGAGGACATAAACCTCCTCTTAGACCTGTCCTCTTTTTCTCTTGCTGATATCCGTCTGTCACAGATGGGGTTTTTTTCTATAATTTGCTTGAACATTCCATTGAATTTGCGACTTTCTCATCACGCTAAGCATCATAGTTTGCTTGTGTTACTGATTTATTAGTGCAAATCCAAGAGAGACTCATCGGGCTGTGGGAAGGGGGGGCGGGGTGTAACCTTAATTCTGCTTAGTTAGCGGACGGAAGAACTACTTAATGGATTTAGATCTTTTTTTCTATTATTTGCTTGAACATTCCAGTTGATTTTGCGACTTCTCTCATCGTGTTAACAATCATAGTTCGCTTGCAGTAGTGATATATTCGCACAAATCCAAGACAGAGGCTGCGGGCCGAGGGGCGGGGGAAGAGTGATGTCAGGTGTAGAGAGCTGGATGGGGCCTTCCTCACTGTCCCGTTTCACTACTATGCAGGTGAAGCGTATTATTTAAGTGAGAGATTTGTGTTTTTGATTTTTAATAAATTTGCAAACCTTTCTGAAAGCATGTTTTCACTTTGTTGAATGTAGCTTGATGGGCAAAATGGCAAATTTAGCCTTTTAAAATTTATTCTACATTGCAATAAAGTGTGAAGAAAGTGAAGAGATCTGAAAACCTTCTAAACCCACTTTATCTACATCATAATTACCTGTACAAAAGAGAGCTGGACTTAGTGGAATGTAATTATTGCTAGAGGCTCACAGACAGAATTAGGGAGTAGGGGTCACAAAGTAGGAGTGACCAAGGTAAACGGACATTAAAGAAGAGTTTAGCTGTTATCGGAGGGTCAAGGAGAAGCTGAAGTATACATATCGGCGTGGTGTTCCATGTACCCCAGGGAGTTGTTAGCTCTCAGCTATGTGTTGTACCATCCAAATGCATTTTATTGAGATTTTAAAATGGCGAAAACAGTTGCACTGGTGGTCTTTCCATTTCTACTTGCAGCAGTAAAAAATGATATTTCATTGTCAGGTCAGGCAGAAATACATTCTGACTAGGTTTGATTTTGTAATGCTTGATATAATGTGACCAACATCCTGAAATGCTTTACTTCAGTACTTTCAATTTGCATGAACTTAGCTTTTTTTTGGATATCTGGTAGTTAATTTTGCCAATTATATTATTCTATTTTGCAGAAAGGCAGCATACTCACCTACACAATGCGACAGGTCACTTTTTACAGGTTGTTCTCACTCTGGCATCAGTTTCTCTACTGTGAATTATATAATTATATTATATAACATAATTTATAGTTAGATAACATAATTTTCAGATACTCAGTACACAATCAAACCAAGAGATTGCCAATTCGTGGTTACAGTATAAGCCAGGGGTAGGATTAAAACCTATGCTTGTGCAACTTTAAATATCAGGCACAAATCCATGAAACAGAATTGCTCATTGTATCTTGTAACACAATCTGTAATGACTCTGCTTTTCACCAAAACAATGCGTTTGTCTTCTGTGCTTATTGACCATGGCTGACTAGTGCATTTGACATCAAGAATACTATTAGGTCAGTTATTGAGCTTTTTAATCCTTATGGACATAATCAAGTGTATTTAACATATTTCGTGGTATTTAGCCCACCAGTTAACAGTACCACTTTGTGCAATCTGAAATTTTTAAAGCCTTTTTTACACAGTGACCAACAAACAGACTGACCTGTAAGTTCAGCAACTGATAACCATTGCAAACAATCCACTGAACACATCCAAACACATCATTAGCTTTAACTGGTCAGTTGTTTTAGGGTTAGTATGAAAGAATTGAAGCAACTGCAAAAGAAAACAAAAATTCAATTATTCTGTGGTTTTGTCTGTAGAGAGTACAGAAATCATCTTCTTCTTTCGGCTGCTCCCATTAGGGGTTGCCACAGCGGATCATCTTCTTCCATATCTTTCTGTCCTCTGCATCTTTTTCTGTTACACCCATCACGTGCATGTCCTCTCTCACCACATCCATAAACCTCCTCTTAGACCTGTCCTCTTTTTCTCTTGCTGATATCCGTCTGTCACAAATCACTCCTGACTCTCTTCTCCACCCACTCCACCCTGCCTGCACTCTCTTTTTTAATCTGTACTGTTGATCCCAAGTATTTAAAACTCATCCACCTTCACTAACTCTACTCTTTGCATCCTCACCATTCCACTGACCTCCCTCTCATTTACACACATGTATTCTGTCTTGTTCCTACTGACCTTCATTCCTCTTCTCTCTAGAGCATATCTCCACCTCTCCAGGGTCTTCTCAACCTGCTCCCTACTATCGCTACAGATCACAATGTCATCAGCAAACATCATAGTCCACAGGGACTCCTGTCTAATCTCGTCTGTCAACCTGTCCATCACCATTGCAAATAAGAAAGGGCTCAGAGCCGATACCTGATGTAATCCCACCTCCAACTTGAATACATCCGTCACTCCTACCGCAGACCTCACCACTGTCACACTTCCCTCGTACATATCCTGCACAACTCTTACATACTTCTCTGCCACTCCCGACTTCCTCATACAATACCACAACTCCTCTCGAGGCACCCTGTCATATGCTTTCTCCAGGTCATCAAAGAAGAAATGCAAATCCTTCTGGCCTTCTCTATACTTCTCCATCAACATCCTCAGAGCAAACATTGCATCTGTGGTGCTCTTTCTTGGCATGAAACCATACTGCTGCTCACTAATCATCACCTCACTTCTTAACCTAGCTTCCACTACTCTTTCCCATAACTTAATGCTGTGGCTCATCAATCTTATTCCCCTGTAGTTACTACAGTCCTGCACATCCCCCTTATTCTTAAATATCGGCACCAGTACACTTCTTCTCTACTCCTCAGGCATCCTTTCACTTTCCAAGATTCCATTAAACAATCTGGTTAAAAACTCCACTGTCATCTCTCCTAAACACCTCAATGCTTCCACAGGTATGTCATCTGGATCAACGGCTTTTCCATTCTTCATCCTCTTCATAGCTATCCTTACTTCCTCCTTGCTAATCCGTTGCACTTCCTGATTCACTATCTCCACATCATCCAACCTCTTCTCTCTCTCGTTCTCTTCATTCATAAGCCTCTCAGAGTACTCTTTCCATCTGCTCAACACACTCTCCTTGCTTGTGTGTACGTTTCCATCTTTATCCTTTATTACCCTAACCTGCTGCACATCTTTCCCAGCTCAGTCCCTCTATCTAGCCAATCGGTACAGGTCCTTTTCTCCCTCTTTAGTGCCCAGCCTCTCATACAACTTATCATACACTTTTTGTTTAGCCTTCGCCACCTCTCTCTTTACCTTGCGCCTTATCACCTTGTACTCTTGTCTACTTTCTGCATCTCTCTGACTATCCCACTTCTTCTTTGCCATCCTCTTCCTCTGTATACTCTCCTGTACTTCCCCATTCTACCACCAGGTTTCCTTTTCCTCCTTTCTCTGTCCAGATGTCACGCCAAGCACCCTTCTTGCTGTCACCCTTACTACTTCTGCTGTAGTTTCCCAACTGTCTGGTAATTCTCCACTACCACCCAGTTCCTATCTCACCTTTTCCCTAAACTCAACCTTGCAGTCTTCCTTTTTCAACTTCCACCATTTGATCCTTCGCTTTGCCCTCACTCTCTTCTTCTTTATCTCCAACATCATCCTACAGACCACCATCCTATGCTGCCTAACTAAACTTTCCCCTGCCACTACTTTGCAGTCTTCAATCTCCTTCAGATCAACTCTTCTGCATAGAATGTAATCTACCTGTGTGCATCTTCCTCCACTCTTGTATGTCACCCTATGTTCCTCCCTCTTCTTAAAATACGTATTCACCACAGCCATGTCCATCCATTTGGCAAAATCCACTATCCTTTGACCTTCTTCATTCCTCTCTTTGACACCATACCTACCCATCACCTCCTTGTCTCCTCTGTTCCCTTTACCAACATGTCCATTGAAATCTGCTCCAATCACCACTTTCTGTCCCTTGGGTACACTGTTCATCACTTCATCCATCTCACTCCAAAAATCGTCTTTCTCACCCACTGCACACCCAACTTGCGGTGCATATGCACTAACAACTGTCATAATCACACCACCAATTTCCAGCTCCATAATCATTACTCTGTCTGACACTTTTTTCACCTCCAGAACATTCTTGACATACTGTTCCTTCAGAATAACCCCTACTCCATTTCTCCTCCTATCCACACCATAATAGAACAATTTGAATCCACCTCCAATCCACCTGGTATGTGAACCAAAATTAAATTATCAGGATATAAGCATTTTCTATATCATCCATTCATTTGGCTGAGAATAGATCACTCCTCAGTTGTCAAACTTGCTTAATCTAGTTTGGCTGAGACACCCCAGTCCATCTCGGGGCACACTTACAAACACCCCACGCAAGGACAGTTCAGAGTCCGCTAACGTAATCGGCACATCTTTGGAAAGTGGTGGGGGAAATGCACAGAGATATGAAAGGATGTGCGAACTCTACAGAGATAATGACCAGGTTCTGTCAAAGTGCTGCTCCGTTGTTTTATGACATTTAACAATCAGGTTATGAATTGTGTATTTTTTTTCTTGTACCTAAATGTCTTTACTGCATTGTCACAATTTTTTTTTTTTTTTTTTATAGCTAATGTACTATTTGAAGAATCTTAAATTTACAGCTTTGGACAATGAGGCAGTTTTCTTTAATGCTAATGGAGATGTAGACGCCTATTATGACATTTTAAACTGGCAGATAAATAAAGATGGCAAAATCAGATATGTGAAAATCGGATACTACAATGGCACTGCTCCAACTGGACAAGAAATGAGCATTACTAATAATTCAGTTATGTGGAACACCAACAATTTCACTCAGGTTGGTAATTTAAGGTATTTTCCACCAGCACAATTAGGAATTTACCAGGCTTTTGGAGGAAAAGCTTTAGTGTCATCTAATATTACATAGTACTGTGTATACAATTTTCGTTGTAAAGTTTGTTTTGGTCTTCTGATGGTTCATATGAATGGTGCACACATTTGCAGCAAGTTCATGTCATTACTTAAAGTTCTAAAAACTAATTTAGATTTGTGATTTGCACTAGTGAGCTATCATTTCTATCACTAGCAAGTAGTACTAGGGTGTTGTACCGTGTTAGCCATTATGAATGTAGAGAAAAGCCAAGCAAAATGACACCTTTTATTGGCTAACTAAAAAGATTACAATATGCAAGCTTTCGAGGCAACTCAGGCCTGAAGAAGGGGCCTGAGTTGCCTCGAAAGCTTGCATATTGTAATCTTTTTAGTTAGCCAATAAAAGGTGTCATTTTGCTTGGCTTTTCTCTATCACTAGCAAGTAAAGTTGTAAATGGAACTCTCAGTATTTCACCGATATGTAACCATGTTTATTTGAAGTGTTACAACTATTGAAAAACTCATCAGAATCTTCAAAAGACTTTGTTGGACAGTTATCTTATCCAAGGATCTTGACCATACATTGTTCTCCTCTCTTGCTAAATGAATCTTAGCCTGAAGAGGTCTACTAATTTTTTACATTTAAGATGTCTCATTTAAAGGTTTTCCAATGTTATTTGTCCTGGTGTATACATAGACACAGGGAACTCCAGTTTCTGTGTTACATCTTGCCTGAAGAAGGGGCCTGAGTTGCCTCGAAAGCTTGCATATTATAATCTTTTTAGTTAGCCGATAAAAGGTGTCATTTTGCTTGACTTCTCTCTACATTCATAATGGCTAACACGGTACAACACCCTGGTACAACTGTTAGACAGAAAATGTATGTTTCATTATTTAAGAGAGGGGAAGGCAATGTTGGTCCTGGAGGTCCGCAGTGGCTTCAGGTTTTTGTTCCAACCCAGTTTCTTAATGAGAGACCAATTATTGCAGATGAAGCACTTATTGCTCAAGTGACATTTTAGTGGTCTTGTTTGTTAAGGTTTCCCACCCTTAATTGCTTATTTCACTCTTAAATAGTTGTATTCATTGTTTTTAATGGCTCCTTATTAGCAATAAGATACAAATAACTTGTTTCCATTTATACCTATGTGGATCCATCATGCACTATTTGGTGTAATAAAACACTTAAGACAAAAATGTGACAGACTTAAAATAATCCGTTTTAGGCTTCAAATCATTCAGGTGATATGATTGGAAAGGAAAAAATCTATGATATAAGGGCCTAACATTGCAGACTAACAAGCCATAAAATTTAATAAAGTCTGAGACTGGGAAGAATTGGATTCTAATTAAGCAACTGGGTTGGAACGAAAACCTGCAGCCACTGCGACTCTCCAGGACTGACTGCTTACCCCGATTTAAGATATTCATGCCAAATATGAAAGTAAATATGGACTGCGTGTTGTTAACCTGTTGCGTTATTGGTTGCCAGTGCTCCCCTGAAGAGGAGAATATAATAATCACAGACAGCACTTCAGCCCTCTGACAACCAAACGAAGGTGGCATGGCCATACATTTTCACGTTATATTAGTCAGTCAGAAACTGACAGGTTAAAAAAAGTATATTATTTATACTAAAGGCTTCAAAAGTGATCCATTCATTGAAGAGGAGGTAATCACTGTTAACAGTAATAAGTGCAGTCTGAAAAGTGCAAATACAAAGATTTTGTAGGAGGTTTTTAAGGGGTTGTGGATGCCATGCTGGATGGGCCGGCATTCCAACCAGGATTTGAGCTGGAAAGAGAGGTTGCAATGGAAGGGCAGGGGTGTGTTTTACCTCAGTACCCAAGGTGGCGGCAACCCACTGGTGGAAAGCACCCTTATGGATACTTCAAGGGCAGTCTGGGAATTTCAATCCCTTGGGACAACCCTGTCAAGGTTCTTGATAGTCACCAGAGGGAGCTGCATCTTCTTTGAAGGGCTTCCCCCTTAGCAGGATGTGTTTCCAAGGTGCAATGCTGTGACTCTGGAAGTAGTCCTGGTTATGGCATAAAAGTTTCCATAATGTGGAGGAGGTGGATGAGAATACATGGGAGGTGTTGAAGGAAAAGGAATAACTTATGACTTTGTTGTGCAGGCCGAAAAGGGGGAAATTGGAAGCCTGTGGAGGTATTGTGTGGAATAAACACCTGATATTTGAACACAGGACTGCGTTGTGTAGTTGTGTCTGGGAGTTTGGGGTGCTGCTGTGTCCCTTGGTGGTCACAGGGGTTACACTCGTGAAGCATTTTCCAGTTTGGTTTGCCTTCTACATGACATTAATACGTTTTTCCTGCGTTGATATGTTTTTTCTAGTTGACGTTAAGGACAAACCCCTCACTTGATTATGAAATGTAAAATGTCCTCTGTGGCTCTATCTCTGTGTACCCTGGGGAGGACTCATAGATATTTATTTAGATTTACCTTACTCCACTAGTTGCAAGTTTTTACATTTGCTTCTCCTAACCAAACCAAATTCTTTGTTATTGTTCTTTCCCTTAAGCCTCCCCGCTCGGTGTGCAGTGAAAGCTGCCTTCCTGGAACCAGAAAGGGAATTCGTCAAGGGGAGCCAGTGTGCTGTTTTGATTGCATTCCTTGTGCTGATGGTGAAATTACAAATGAAACAGGTACAATATGGGGGCTTAGACAAATATTGTTCTTTCATTTTGTTTTATTTTTGGCAAAGTCTTCTTAATTAAAAAATAAATAATAAATTCCATTTCTAATTTTTTTTCATTTTTTTAATCTTTAATATGTTTTCTTGCTCTAGTTTAGAAATTTGCAGTCTTAAGAATAGACTTGAGTGAACATCATATATTTTTCTAGATTTATAATTGTAACCCTAATCCTAATCCTAACCCTAATGAAATTTGAGTGTTTGGATGCAGTGTTGAGACCAGGCAAGTCACGCTCACTTCCACTGTACCTAACAACTCGACATAAGCTGTTTATTGGCCTTTGCAGGACCCTGACAGTGAAATATCAATATACTGCATGAGGAAGGTACTGAAGCCTGCAGGTCACTCACCAAGTTTTAATAAAGAAACTTGAACACACTCAGCTAATTCATTCCTCGATTCCCATTGCCAACTCTTATTTTTTCTTGTTCCTTTTTATGAGAACAATCAAATGTTATTGATACCACTATGAATTTTTCTGCTTACACATAGAATACTTTTTAGCAGTGGCCATCCATATGCTGAACCCTATTAAGGGAGAATTAAAATTTCAGAAATAAAGCTAACTGGTGACAGGTTTGTTTGCTGTTATTAATCAAATGTAATATTTCGGCTTATTGATTTTTTTTATCTAGTTGTCTTCCTGTTTTGGCAGTTATCTTAATTTTTGGAATGCTATATATGATATTTGGAATGTGTCTGTGTGCAGCCTGTTTTCACTGTGGTGGTTCCCTGTCTTTTCCTGGTTCTTCTTAACTGTGTGGCAACTGACTCTTTCAAATATAATTACTCACTAAATCAGGTCACTGTCCGGACCTCACAGATTAATTAAAAAAACCTCTTTTTGCTTGCTTTTTCCTTCTTCTTCACCAACCATTGTTTGTGTGATTCACTATTCATCCATTAGCTTAATCCTATGGAATAACACCTACAATGCGTTGCTGTGTTTGTAACCTAAAAGACAAGTTTTACAGTTGTGTAACATTACATTAAAACCAGTAACAATCCCAAGACATTCCACCAACCCGCTGCCCTGGAGCCTGGTACTGTTGCTGAAAAAAAAACATTTTACTGACTTTATATGTGGGTGAAAATACTTTAAAAAATTAAAGCAAAACATCCATATGCTAAAAAAATAAAAGGTAAAGTACCACTTCCGGTGAATGGAAAGAGCCCAAATGTTGATAGAAATCTACGCTTTGTACCTTAATACTTGTATGCAAAATTTGGGTGACCTAAGTGAAGGTGTACTGAAGTTATCGTGTTTCATACAGACACACACACAATCCCACACATAATTCAATAATGTTATTTTCGGACTCAGTGAGGTCTAAAACATCGAGATTCATCAAAATCTGGAAATTGAATTTTTGGAGAATTACAATACTTTCCCTATACGTTGTGTACGAGGAAGTAAAAAAAATGGAAATACAAATTTCACAATCTTCTTATAATAAATCATACCTTAAAATAATCATTTATTATAATAATAATTTATTTTGTACATCCTGTAATCAATAGAGCTGCAATAAAATGATAAATTGTTAATGTTTTTATAATCTGCATGCCTCAAGGAAAAAATGTCATTACAATAACACTTTTATTGCACTTAAAAGTTTTAAAATCACAAATGTAGGCAGTTCTTAGAAAACATAAGCTGCTATGTTTCTGAGAGGAAAGGCGAGCCACAAATTTCTGCTAGCTTTAGATATTTATTCTATACAGTAGTTAACATATTCCTTACCTGTACAATAATTTGAATATTTTGGAACTTTTTTTGTTCATTATCACTTGCTATACTTTTGATCATTTGCGTTTAAAATACCAAGCATTTAATGCCTGAGGCTTGCTTTATTATATTAAATGTCTTGGCAGTAAACTTAGAAAACCACATACCAAATCAAATCAAAGGTATACAATCCAATTATTGTTTTGTTTTATATGTCCCTCGTGAAGACATGTGCAGTCAGATGAGAGAATATAGAGAAAATGTCAAAAATTACTCCTTCACCGTCCTACCAAATGTTTTGCAAGTTTATTTATTTATTTATTTATTTATTTATTTTTCTCATTTTACGACCAAAGCTGCCACAGAAGAAAAGGCTTCAAATGTTCAGAGCCTACTGTTTCTAAAAAATGGAACTAAAACTAAAACTAGTGGACAAAAGCCTAGAGCTCTGGCATGCTCTGCTCACTTGCTCATTCAATTGTTCCTAAGTGACGTTCTATTGTGTTTTTGCACAGTGAAGCTTTCAATGACAGAACAATATTACTCAAGTAAGATTTACTCTTAAGTACATATGATGAAATTCACAAGAATACACTGACCAATCTCATTATTTCTTCTTGCTATGCAAAGTCAGATTGTGAGCATAGTACCAAAATACATATTTTTTTTTTTGTATAAAGACAACAGATTTTTACCCACCCCAGACTTTGAAGCAAATCCCTTGGTAAATGAATCCATGTAAAGAAAGTCTTGTTCATTCATTTATTAACTCATTTTTGTAGCCTTTGCCCGCTGTTAGAATGAGACAGGGCCGCTTCAGTCCCTTCTCTGTCCACAGCAGGATAATGAAACAGAATACCATAGTTGATCTGCATAATGAATGGTGTGTCATTAAAATTTCATTAAGTACAGTATAATGTCCTGGCATTCTGTGGTAGTACTTGCTTGGAGAGACGGCATACAAACAAATGATTATTTGATAGGTAACCATTATAGCAAATTGTTTTCTTTTAGATTTTCATTTTCCATTCAGTTGTGCAGTAAGAAAGCAGCTTTTGCTGAAAGTGATGTCAGCGTGAAACTGAGAACTGGAACAACCAACAGACTGCAAAATACTCATCTCTGTGTCTCTAGCAAGGCATGAACTACGGCGGGCATGCTGCCCACTACTGATTAAGTACACATTTTACATCAAGCTTTGTTCTTTTGTTCAAGTGTCATGTTGTACAGGTCCATCTATAAAGAAACAATTACAAGTTATGTACATTTTGTATTGACTGATGTACACTTGTTTTGTTTTTTCCTTCAAAAATTGCAGTCTTGTCAAAGGCTTCCAGAACAGTGTTGCTGCTTCGTTGTTTCAGGGAGATAGTCACGTCACATCTCCTGAATAACTCTTACAAATTTCAATCGGTCTTTATTACACAACGCATTTTACAGAGCACACCACAATAAGAATGAAAGGGTACAGTCCAAAATAAAAAGGTTATATGGTGCACAAATAATAAGACTTGACATTGCTTTGGGAAATGAACTCTAAAAGGAAATGGAGCAACATGAGTACATTTATAAAAAGAGCAGAGGAACAGTACAGCAGGGTTATCGCTAGGACAATAAGTATTACAAGGTGGCCAATATAAAATAAGACAAAGACAAACTTGATTTTAATGTGTTAAAACTGGGGCGAGAGTTTCAGCTTATTTCATCAGAATGCGGACAATATCTATCCCCATGCATTTTAAGAAAAAGGCTTATCTTCAGACTGGCAGAGTGGTGGTTCTAAGGCTAGGGAATTGGAAGGTTGCCGTTTCGAATCCCATAAAATGCCAAAAGTGACTCTGCTCTGTTGGGCCCTTGAGCAAGGCCCTTAACCTGCAATTGCTCCGTCCTGGGTATGATGTTAATCTGCATCCAGCCCTGCATGTAGGCCCTCCAACCTGCAGGGAAAACCTGGGGGTTGGTGGCAGAATTGGCACTCCGGCCACCATAAAAAACCTCACACAGTTCCATTCCATCTGAACTAGTGTGGCTGCACTCGGGTCCAAATCTGGGATACCTGAGTTGGTTTGTCATGTGGTGGGTGCGAGAATGTGCTGTTTTAGTGGGTGCTCCTAACCTCCTCCTCCTCCTTATCTTCATGCCATGATGCTGCATGGAGTAATGTGTTATGAAGGAAAGGCATTTAAGATATATCAGGGTAGATAAACAGAAAGTTGTGTTTTAAATTTTATTTTTTATTAAACATGAAAAGAAGCTAATATCTAGTCATTTCAAGGGTTCATTTGCCAGTTTACATCTGTTAATGATGACTTATTGGTGGCTTTTATTCTTTATTCTCGTGAATCGGGTCTCTCAACTTTTAACATTTTCACCTGTGGCTGACTCAGACTCCAGTTGTTTTGCCTTTTTTATCCTACCCCTTTTCCTTTTTGTTTTCTTTGTTAATTGCTTTCAGTTTAGTACAGAGTCATGAGGAGAGGGGCCCGGAACACTATCGGTGCTATTGGGTGTTGCAGCCATTAAGGCTGCAGTCAAATGAGAGAAATATAAAAGACTTCACAGTTCAAGGTTTTGACATTTTTTTGGCTTAGTTTGCTCTGGCATGCTTTTGGGTCAGGGCCTTGAGTTTGTCTCAACTTGTGTTTCTTCTGGGTCTTTAATGAGTGTTGGGTCTATTGAAGTTCAAACTCTACTTAGGTTTAAAAATTATTACTAGGAATTTAGGTTTTCAATTCAGGTTTTGTAATAAAGATTTGTTTTCTGCTTATCCCATCTCCCTACCTTGTTTTTGATTCTTCTCTTTTGTTATAGTTAGCCGTTGAACATATTTCTTCCCTTACTTTGGTTGTGCAATGAATGAATTATTCCTTGTTTAATTTTGCCCTTCTTGTTCTATTCCTTGCTCCTTCATTTAGTTAATGTAATTATGATTGTTTTTTGAGTTTTCTATTTTTAAATTGATTTTATTAAAACAAAGTAACATTCCATACAATCAAGTCAAGCTTAACAAAACTAAATTCATCCCCCAACCAAGAGAAAGAGAGAAAGGCCAGAATAAAACCTTAAAAGCAGAAAAGGGGAAAGAGAATGTTGTTTGAGTTTTCTTGAATATTCTTCAATAAATAAATAAATTAAATTATTAGTAGATATTTTTTAAAGATTTTGCCTTTGCTTTTGGAAATCATAAAACTTCTAAACATTTGAAAAAACAACAAAGAATATTTTCTAAAGGGCAAAACATCTTTCTTACTGGCAACCATAACCAAGATTAATGTAATAGTGGTAGAGATGAAATAAAAATTTGGACATACCGTAGATCAGTGTTTCCCAAACTTGGTCCTGGGGACCCCCTGTGGCTGCAGGTTTTTGTTCTAACCAGCTTCTGTTTTTAATTGAATTCCTGGGCTAATTAAGTGATGTGTTATTTCCCATGTTCTATGTTTAGGGAAAAATATAGAAATTAGAAAACTAAGTTTGCTAAATATATATATATATATATATATATATATATAATATATATATATATATATATATATATATATATATATATATATATATATATATATATATATATATATATATATATATTTTGCAGTTGGAGATCCACAAAGGGAGAAAAAACTAATCATGTATCATAAAATGTTTTTATTCCTGAGCTTTCAACCCCTATCAGGGGTCTTCATCAGAGGATAATGCTTAGACTTACAAGAATCAAAGGCAATATATAGCAACACATTCGGGGGGGGGGGGGTGGGTGGAGGTGACTAAGTCCGTATGATCAAAAGGGGGGGGGGGGTTATCGTTAAATTAAAGTGCATATGTCCTTCTTAAGTTGGCATATGCTGGGTTTATGTCCAAGTGTCTGTTGATGGCATTTTCATCTGATAGCCAAGACTCGGCCAACTCTCTGGCGCTTTTTGTACTGGCCTTAAATTTTACTTTCACATTGTCCCAGTTGAATGTGTGTCCTGTCGATTTAGTATGTGCATATATCAAAGATAGTGCGTCCTTTCTTCTGACAGCGTTGCGATGTTCCTGTACACGTGTTGAAATTCTTTTTGACGTTTGTCCTATGTATACAGCTGAGCAAGAATTGCATGGAATACTATAAACTGCGTTTCGTGTTTCGGCTGTCGATTTCTTGTTTTTAGCATTAAACAGGACCATGCGCAGATTGTTGGTGGGTTTATGTGCTATTTTGATGCCCCACTTGATCAGGGTGCGTGCCGTGCCTTCTGACACATTATGGTGGTATGGGAGTGAATGCCAGGTGGGGTGGGGGTTCTGATGTACGTCGCTTGTATGCTGATTCCTTTGGCGCCTGCTGTGTAGACTCCGATTAATGAATGATTTTGAGTATCCGTTCGAGGTGAAAAGTTGAAACAGATAGCGTCTCTCATTAATTTTTGTTTCCTTGGTATTACAATGCGTGTGGACTCGTTTAAATAGGGTTTTCACGCAGCTCCGTTTATGAGATACCGGGTGATTGCTGGCGAAGTGTAGAATCTTGTCTGCGTGGCATTGTTTGCGGTAAACACTTGTGGTCAGGGTGGCGTCACTATTTCTTTTGATGTAAATGTCCAGGAAATTGATGTGTCGATTATTTTCTTTTTCCATTGTGAACTGGATTGCAGGGAATATTGTGTTAATATGATTGAAGAATTCATTCCGCTGGTTCTTTCTTAATATGACGAATGTGTCGTCTATATAGCATATCCAAATTTTGGGTGTAATCTGGGATAAGGCTATGTTTTCAAATCGTTGCATTACCAGTTCAGCTAGGAGTCCCGATAACGGTGATCCCATCGGCATGCCTTCTTTCTGTGTGTAATACTTGCCGTTGAAATGAAAGTGCGTTTTTTGGCAAAGTGATATTAGGTGCATTAAGTCTTTGATGGACAGTTTGGTTCTTGTCTCTATGGTGGGGTCACTATCCAGTTTCATTAATAATGTTTCTGTGGCCAGTTGGGTCGGGATCATGGTGTATAGCGATATAACATTAATCGGAGTCTACACAGCAGGCGCCAAAGGAATCAGCATACAAGCGACGTACATCAGAACCCCCACCCCACCTGGCATTCACTCCCATACCACCATAATGTGTCAGAAGGCACGGCACGCACCCTGACCAAGTGGGGCATCAAAATAGCACATAAACCCACCAACAATCTGCGCATGGTCCTGTTTAATGCTAAAAACAAGAAATCGACAGCCGAAACACGAAACGCAGTTTATAGTATTCCATGCAATTCTTGCTCAGCTGTATACATAGGACAAACGTCAAAAAGAATTTCAACACGTGTACAGGAACATCGCAACGCTGTCAGAAGAAAGGACGCACTATCTTTGATATATGCACATACTAAATCGACAGGACACACATTCAACTGGGACAACGTGAAAGTAAAATTTAAGGCCAGTACAAAAAGCGCCAGAGAGTTGGCCGAGTCTTGGCTATCAGATGAAAATGCCATCAACAGACACTTGGACATAAACCCAGCATATGCCAACTTAAGAAGGACATATGCACTTTAATTTAACGATAAACCCCCCCCCCCCCTTTTGATCATACGGACTTAGTCATCTCCACCCACCCCCCCACCCCCCCGAATGTGTTGCTATATATTGCCTTTGATTCTTGTAAGTCTAAGCATTATCCTCTGATGAAGACCCCTGATAGGGGTTGAAAGCTCAGGAATAAAACCATTTTATGATACGTGATTCGTTTTTTCTCCCTTTGTGGATCTCCAACTGCAAATATGCAAACCGTATCACAGACCTTCTCTTCCATATATATATATATATATATATATATATATATGTATACTGCGGTGGGTTGGCACCCTGCCCGGGATTGGTTCCTGCCTTGTGCCCTGTGTTGGCTGGGATTGGCTCCAGCAGACCCCCGTGACCCTGTGTTTGGATTCAGCGGGTTGGAAAATGGATGGATGGATATATATATATACAGTGGTGTGAAAAACTATTTGCCCCCTTCCTGATTTCTTATTCTTTTGCATGTTTGTCACACAAAATGTTTCTGATCATCAAACACATTTAACCATTAGTCAAATATAACACAAGTAAACACAAAATGCAGTTTGTAAATGGTGGTTTTTATTATTTAGGGAGAAAAAAAAATCCAAACCTACATGGCCGTGTGAAAAAGTAATTGCCCCCCTGAACCTAATAACTGGTTGGGCCACCCTTAGCAGCAATAACTGCAATCAAGCGTTTGCGATAACTTGCAATGAGTCTTTTACAGCGCTCTGGAGGAATTTTGGCCCACTCATCTTTGCAAAATTGTTGTAATTCAGCTTTATTTGAGGGTTTTCTAGCATGAACCACCTTTTTAAGGTCATGCCATAGCATCTCAATTGGATTCAGGTCAGGACTTTGACTAGGCCACTCCAAAGACTTCATTTTGTTTTTCTTCAGCCATTCAGAGGTGGATTTGCTGGTGTGTTTTGGGTCATTGTCCTGTTGCAGCACCCAAGATCGCTTCAGCTTGAGTTGACGAACAGATGGCCGGACATTCTCCTTCAGGATTTTTTGGTAGACAGTAGAATTCATGGTTCCATCTATCACAGCAAGCCTTCCAGGTCCTGAAGCAGCAAAACAACTCCAGACCATCACACTACCACCACCATATTTTACTGTTGGTATGATGTTCTTTTTCTGAAATGCTGTGTTCCTTTTACGCCAGATGTAACGGGACATTTGCCTTCCAAAAAGTTCAACTTTTGACTCATCAGTCCACAAGGTATTTTCCCAAAAGTCTTGGCAATCATTGAGATGTTTCTTAGCAAAATTGAGACGAGCCCTAATGTTCTTTTTGCTTAACAGTGGTTTGCGTCTTGGAAATCTGCCATGCAGGCCGTTTTTGCCCAGTCTCTTTCTTATGGTGGAATCGTGAACACTGACCTTAATTGAGGCAAATGAGGCCTGCAGTTCTTTAGACGTTGTCCTGGGGTCTTTTGTGACCTCTCGGATGAGTCGTCTCTGCGCTCTTGGGGTAATTTTGGTCGGCCGGCCACTCCTGGGAAGGTTCACCACTGTTCCATGTTTTTGCCATTTGTGGATAATGGCTCTCACTGTGGTTCGCTGGAGTCCCAAAGCTTTAGAAATGGCTTTATAACCTTTACCAGACTGATAGATCTCAATTACTTCTGTTCTCATTTGTTCCTGAATTTCTTTGGATCTTGGCATGATGTCTAGCTTTTGAGGTGCTTTTGGTCTACTTCTCTGTGTCAGGCAGCTCCTATTTAAGTGATTTCTTGATTGAAACAGGTGTGGCAGTAATCAGGCCTGGGGGTGGCTACGGAAATTGAACTCAGGTGTGATACACCACAGTTAGGTTATTTTTTAACAAGGGGGCAATTACTTTTTCACACAGGGCCATGTAGGTTTGGATTTTTTTTCTCCCTAAATAATAAACACCATCATTTAAAAACTGCATTTTGTGTTTACTTGTGTTATATTTGACTAATGGTTAAATGTGTTTGATGATCAGAAACATTTTGTGTGACAAACATGCAAAAGAATAAGAAATCAGGAAGGGGGCAAATAGTTTTTCACACCACTGTATATATATATATATATATATATATATATATATATATATATATATATATATACAGTACTGTGCAAAAGTTTTAGGCAGGTGTGGAAAAAATGCTGTAAACAAAGAATGCTTTCAGAAATATAAATAATGATTGTTTATTGATCTCAATTTACAAAATGCAAAGTGAGCGAACAAAAGAAAAATCTAAATCAAATCAATATTTGGTGTTACTACCTTTTGCCTTCAAACCAGCATCAATTCCTATAGGTACACTTGCACAAAGTCATGGATTTTGTAGGATTATAGTCAGGTGTTTGATCAACCAGTTATACCATACAGGTGCTAATGATCATCAATGTCACATGTAGGTTGAAACACAGTCATTAACTGAAACAGAAACAGCTGTGTAGGAGGCTTAAAACTGGGTGAGGAACAGCCAAACTCTGCTACGGGCAACGTTGAGGATCGTAGGCGCAGTGGTTGGCCAAGGAAACTTAGTGCAGCAGATGAAAGACACATCAAGCTTGTTACCCTTCGAAATCAGAAGATGTCCAGTAGTGCCATCAGCTCAGAACTGGCAGAAACCAGTGGGACCCAGGTACACCCATCTACTGCCCGGAGAAGTCTGGCCAGAAGTGGTCTTCATAGAAGAGTTGTAGCCAAAAAGCCATGCCTCCAACGTGGAAACAAGGCCAAGTATGCACAAAAACATAGGAACTGGGGTGCAGAAAAATGGCAGCAGGTGCTCTGGACTGATGAGTCAAAATTTGAAATATTTGGCTTTAGCAGAAGGCAGTTTGTTTGTTGAAGGGCTGGAGAGCGGTACAATAATGAGTGTCTGCAGGCAACAGTGAAGCATGGTGGAGGTTCCTTGAACGTTTGGGGCTGCATTTCTGCAAATGGAGTTGGAGATTTGGTCAGGATTAATGGTGTTCTCAATGCTGAGTAATACAGGCAGATACTTATCCATCATGCAATACCATCAGGGAGGCATATGATTGGCTCCAAATTTATTCTGCAGCAGTACAACGACCCCAGACATACAGCCAAAGTCATTAAGATCTATCTTCAGCGTAAAGAAGAACAAGATGTCCTGGAAGTGATGGTATGGCCCCCACAGAGCCCTGATCTCAACATCATCGAGTGTGTCTGGGATTACATGAAGAGACAGAAGGACGTGAGGAAGCCTACATCCACAGAAGATCTATGGTTAGTTCTCCAAGATGTTTGGAACAACCTACCAGCCGAGTTCCTTCAAAAACTGTGTGTAAGTGTACCTAGAAGAATTGAGGCTGTTTTGAAGGCAAAGGGTGGTCACACCAAATATTGATTTGATTTAGATTTCTCTTTTGTTCATTCACTGCATTTTGTTGATTGATGAAAATAAGTGATCAACACTTCCATTTTTGAAAGCATTCTTTGTTTACAGCATTTGTTTCACACCTGCCTAAAACTTTTGCACAGTACTGTATATATATTAAAATGTACCAAGCAGTTATATAGGAATAATGTTTTTTTTTTTCTTTTTAACAATATTTTCATCTTGATTTTCATTCTACTTTTCTAGGTGTTCTAATTGTTTAATTAATCCATTATTTACTAATTAGTGGGTCTGATGCTAAAGTAGTTGTAGCCTTTGCTTATTCAGTGTTGTTTGCCTGGGTGTCTGATCTGCTCATTTTAAATTATCATTAATAAAATACAACGAAGGGGGAAAAACTGCATAGAGAAAAAGCAAAGTATAATGAAATCAACAAAAGAGAGTTAAGCATTTAAATCTTAGAAATATTTCTACTTTTGCTATAATGTCTTATAAATGTAAAAATCATGCTGCAGTGCTTTTCTGAATGTTGAATAAAAGAAAAAAAAAATCCCAGCTAATTAAATGAGATCAGTGCTGTCAGGTGTTGTCACTGATTAGGAATCCGGTTGGAACAAAAACCTGCAGCCACAGGAGGTCCCCAGGACTGAGTTTGGGAAACACTGCCGTAGATGATAAGCCCACTGTAGGATGCAAACATTAATGGTAACCTGTATAATAATGTAAGCACTCTAGACTCTGTCTATCAGGACAATCAGCATAGGAAAATCTCCATTAAAGCAACAAGGCCATCCATTCACTGATAAAAGTGAGGCAGTTAATCTGTCGATTGATGATGTACATTCAAAAATGTTTTAATAAAAGTTCATTCTCATCAGTATGCAAGTGGAATTTGGAGGTCAAATGAACTACTGAAATTGTAATATGTAGATATTATACAGAAGTCAACCAAGCATTAGACCCTAAAATGAAGGAGAAAAAGGGCATACAGGGAGGTCTAGTGTAAGGAGGACATCATTCACAACTGTGTAATGGATGTAATAAGACCAAAACATAAATTGTAAGGAGCCAAGGAGATGGTGTTTATTTATGTGCCAGGTAAGCTGAGTGGAAATAATGCATTCTGGTGTTTTAGAAATGCAAAATTACATATAGAATTAAAATTGATTAGATCAGTTGCAGTTAAGTTCTTTAGTATATAGATAGAAACATCCTAAGTGAATATTTTGCATAAACAGTAACATTTTTCTTCACACCCAAAATTTATAGACAATTGAATTAAGTTACTAAGTAATGTGGTAGACAGTATGACTTTAGAAACCTTTAAATCTTGACTTGGAGAAATTAGGTAAATAAGATTGATGAGCATTGTTGGGCTGAATGGCCCGCTCTCATCACCATTATTCTTAATTTCTATTGAATCAGTGGTATGCACCGTGCATGTGGTAACACTATTACTCTTCCTATTACTACTGTTACTATTGTAAGCTTGAACTGAGCTGGAATGAAGTGGTTAATGTGTGTAAAGAATGTTGTCACATTTAGCAATCATTGAGGGACTGGTCTACAGTGAGAGATAAAATAAGACATAAAACATAAAGGCACAAGTGGTAAAGTAGTAAGAGCTTGCAAACAACATAGGGTAAAAGTCAAAATGAGGCATGCTGGGATGTGTGAGGCGATACGTGAGAAAGACTGAACCCATTCACCTTGCATTGAGAGGAGAGAAACATCAAAGGTCATTCTGTTTTCATGGGTAAAATATTAAATCAATGGAATTGTTATACTTTTCACTTACTAAATCACTTAGGAGAAATAATTTAGCCTGTTGCAAGAGGTTGCATAGTTTCAGAAATAGAAGAGAAATGTTTGTATTATTTAAACTGACCAAATAATTGCCATTTTTGATCACCTCATGTTTACTATCATGGTCACCTTTTTATTTACGCACCTTTAGCACAATTTCTAGTCTTTGTTATTTTTTCTCTTTTATCCATAGACTTTTCCCTTGTAATCTCTCTTATTTCTTTTTTTTTCATCTCTTCATTCCTTTTTCTGGAAAGTACCTGAAGAATGCTAAACAGCCGAAATAGTTTTAGGATGATTTCTTTAATGCACACGATCACAGCTCTAATCTAAATCCTTTAAAATAAAATTTGATTTACAGTTCATACTTTTGAATTGGTGTACAGGCTTAAATGTCAGATGTGCGTGAGATATCCGGCTGCCCCATTTATCTTTTTTTCTTGTTTGATTTCTCTGTAGGGGCCTGGAAACTTGTGCACAATGTATAATTTCTTGCCACGGTGATTTTTAAATGAGCAGGCTTTCTTGATGATGAGTTGTGTTGTACATTTCAGCTGTAGGCTTTCTTTTTAAGTCATCAGTGTTAACTAGCCAAGCAGAACTGTTCAGAAAATCTAATCTAACATCATTTTATTCTTTTTTTTTGTCATTGCAGATGCTAGAGAATGCATACAGTGTGGCACTGACTACTGGTCCAATGCCAAGAAAGATGCCTGCGTTCCGAAAGAGATCGAGTTTCTTGCATATGATGAAGCACTTGGAATCACACTGATTGCAGTGTCTGTTTTTGGTGCCTGCGTCGCTTTCGCGGTTGTCATTATCTACATTATATACAGAAATACGCCACTTGTTAAAGCCAATGATATAGTGCTAACTTTCTTCATTCAGTTTTCACTTATCATTACTTTCCTTAGCTCCATCACTTTTGTTGGTCAGCCTCAGCCCTGGTCTTGTATGACCAGACATGTTTCCCTGGCTCTTGGTTTTGCCATCTGCCTTTCCTGCATCATGGGCAAAACCATTGTGTTGATGTTCTCTGCTAGGGCGGCAAAATCCAAGACCCCTGAAAAAGTCAATAGTGAGCCAATTAAACCAATCCACCAAAAAATCATCGCCCTTGTGGGCTCGCTGATCCAAGTATGCGGCTGCACTATCTGGCTGATCCTCTATCCACCATACCCGGTCAAGAACACTGCATCTCAGAATATTAAGATCATTCTGGAGTGCAGTGAGGGCAACATTGTTTTTATCTGCTGTATTTTTGGGTATGATGTACTGCTTGCACTGCTGGGTTTTGTCTTTGCCTTCATTGCCCGTAAGTTGCCAGATAACTTCAATGAAGGAAAATTTGTGACTTTTGGAATGCTGGTGTTCTTCATAGTTTGGAGTTCCTTTGTTCCTGCATATCTCAGTACTAGGGGCAAGTTCATGGTGGCAGTTCATATATTTGCCATTTTAGCATCCAGTTTTGGATTATTGGCTTGTATATTTGTCCCAAAATGTTACATTATTGTCCTGAAACCAGAGAGAAACACAGATGAGCTAGTGAAAAGTCAACCAAAGCTGATTGACAAGAGCGCTCCTGGAACATCGACGTCACTCTCCAGTGAAATTAATAGCACCACAGTTTCTACTGTGTCCATGACGGATTGAGTTTTATGTCTTTTCCAGCTGATGGCAGCAGCTGTATATTAAACTTAAGGGCTTATGTATAAAATAAAGACTCTATCGATCAAATGACTGCATGTCAGCCACTAGAAATGGTTGTTCAGAAATGTGGTTTCAAGTCATGACTTTGACAGCAAAAAGTAGCCATATTTGCCAATTTAGTTTTAAATTTGATTTGGCATACTATTATTAGGCAACTCTAAACTGATTTAATGATAGAATGTGTACCATGGACTGGTACTCCATCCAGGAGGGGTTCATGCCTTGTGTCCATCATGTCCAAGACAGACTCAAATCTCTTTGCAACTCTGTAACTTTTGACATAGTGGGTTTGATTTCTTTTCATCATGAAATTTGTAACTGGTAGGCAATCGGGCACTTCATGGCACACATTGAAAGTCTACAAAAAATCATCACATGAAGAAACAAAAACAGAAATACAAATGTGTTAGTTACTGGCTCACAATCAACTTCTACTGCAGTTAACACACAAGAACTAAAGAGGGGAGACCTTTCAGCCCATCGTACTCATTTGTTTAGTTCACAGCTAAATTAAAAGCCAGTAACTCATCCATAAACATTGTCAATGTTTTCCTTCAATTATATAACTTGGTGGTTTTCCCCAGATCCTTAAATCCCATCTTTTCAAATTCAGGGTCAAATGAAGCTGAATTTAATCAGGAATTGAAGGTAGGATTCTGCTCTCATTTTCTGTTGGACCAATACAGGACACCATTGCATACATTTGTGCTTATTCACGATAGGCCAACTTAGAAAACTCATAAAGAAGGGAGAACATGTGATAAACATATCCACACAGACATTCTATTGCCTGAGGGGTTAAACCCACGACACTGTTTGGAGCTGCTGCTGTCTGCCTGGAGCTCAGAATTGTTCTTGGTATTACACAGAAATCATGAATCCCTTTACATAATAGGTGACCCCATTGCAGCCACTGTCTTGACTTCAGCCCATTTCTGAATATACCTGTATGGGTAGTATAAAAAATAAAGAAATGCAATTTTAAAGAAATCTATATCTTTTCAAAGAGATTGTTTATGACTAACTTTATATTTGTATGCTCATTATATGCTTATCGAACAGTATATATTTCTTACTGTTTATGGAAAGGTTGTTTTTCTTTGCTTTCATATTTACTACCCCATAACTCCTGTATTATGTTCCCTGGACAGTTTTTCATGCCGTCTTTTTAGATCTCTCTCTCTCGTTCTTTCTTTTAGACCCACAGAAACACGCACCCTGCAGGCTAATGTCTTTTAAAACACAGTTACAATCCTTTTATATTGCTCTTCGTTTCATTAGTCATCACCAACCCCACCCCGAGTGGGTTCTTACAAAGTAATTTAATTTCTGGCCCTGAGCCATACTAGAAGAAAAATGGCTATTTTCTGCTTAAAATGTACATGGGCTTTGCTCACAAATTTATAATCCCAGTGTCAACCACCTTTCTCACTTTTCAACAGCACATGTGTGTCAGTGAATGTGCAGGCGTGCATGCAGAGGTCATTTATTAGCACAGCACTCAGGTGGCAAGGCAGCTAAATTGGTAGAGACGCAGATCCTGGGTGATTAATGTTTTCAGGAAATCCACAACCCAATGGAAGGATCCAGAATTTACCGGAGCAAATCTGCGCTTCGTGAATATGCAATAACAGTCGGGGCTATTTAAAAATGGACAGATTATTTGGCTC
This sequence comes from Erpetoichthys calabaricus, assembly GCF_900747795.2. NCBI lineage: Eukaryota > Metazoa > Chordata > Cladistia > Polypteriformes > Polypteridae > Erpetoichthys > Erpetoichthys calabaricus. The sequence goes on along the minus strand of NC_041395.2, from coordinate 128,517,759 downwards.
TTCCAGCTCTCTTCTCTCTCTCTGTTTCTATTGCATTTTTAAAAACTTGTTTTCCACCAAGCTTCTTTTCAATTTTCAACCATGCTGTACATAAATGTATATGTAAAGTTGAAAAACATATTTTATTTTACATATGCATTTTTCACAATCTGTATAGACCAATTTTAAATAAACTATTCCTCTTATTTATGGCTTGTTTTTTTCTATTTTTGAATCCCAATGTCAAACAAAACAACAAGTCATTGCACGCAAGCTGTGATTTTCTTTTAGGATTTGCCTCTCATTCCCATGGAGTTTCTTCTGTTGTCATTAGTGCCTCATGGACTTATTTGTTTATAACTTTTAAACCCTTTGTTCTCAGTGCCTAACTCAAAGGTAAGTGCTGTCTTTATTAACAACCTCTAAAAGAAAGCACAAGTATTTTACAAATAGGTTGATTTTAATTTGTTAGTGACTCAAATAATACATATCCATGAACACACTTTGAGTGTGAAAGATTATGAATCTGGGATAACATTAACAAAACCCCTAAAGCACTATAAGGTGGCACTAGTGTGCCATGGTTAGCGCTGCTGCCTTTGAGCTTCGGGGACGTGTGTCTAATGCTCGTCTGCCTGTTCTCTCTTTGTTGGTTTTCTCTTATTCCATATCGCAATGGTGTGCCTGTTCAGTTTATTAGCTAATTTTACTGTACCTCTACCTCATTGCGCGGACTGGGTGTTGGGCAGGGACGTGGGGTCCAATGGCTGTGGGGCATCTGTTGGTGAAGAAAGATTCACTGATCTTGACTTTGCTCACAATGCTGTGATCTTTGCGGAGTCGATGGCGGCTCTGATCAGGCCGTCGAGAGGGGTCTGAGTTTCTGGGCTTGCAAGTGTCCTGGATAAATAACAAAATCCAGGCCTTTAAAGACCTCTTGGGCACAGCCATCAGCAATGTGTCTCTCTGCAGAGTGAATGTTGACCTTGTCGAGAGGTTTACTTAAACTCGGCAGTGACATTAATGTCTCTGGTGACTCTTCTTATGAACTCAGCAGACGGATTGGGAGAGCATGTGGGGTTGTGATCTCTGGAAGGTGGTGTGTGGTGTTCCTGAAATCTTTGCAAAGAGATGAAAGTCCAAGTCTTTAGAGTCCTGATGCTTCTTGTTTTGCTGTGTGTGCTACCTGAGACGAAGACTGGAATTCTTCAGTTCTGGGTCTCTTTGGAGAATCCCTGGATACTACTGGTTTGACTTTGTGTCAAAGGACCGGTTGCTCACGGAGTCCAAAATGAGGCACATTACCTGCATTGTGAGGGAGCGTCCATTACAGCACTATGGCCATGTTGCATGATTCACTGCGGGTAATCCGGCTCACAGGATCATCATTGTTGAAGACCCCAGCAGCTGGATCAGGCCAAGGGGATACCCACGTCACACCTGGCTGTGGCAGATAGATGGTTATATCTGAGATTGTGGAAATGGACTGAGTGCCTGCTTGGGGGTGGTTGCCAACTGGGACCTAAGCTGTTTTGTTGTGTGGTGGGTGCAGCAACAAGCTGTACCAGTGCATGCGCCCTAACCTGACCTTACCCACTACCTAATTTCATATTCTGCCTGGATAAACTCCAACTCCTTATAACTCTGAGCTGGAAAAAGGCAACAGAGTAAGAAATGATCAGTGTTTTAAAGAACACATCAGCCTGACTTGTTGAGGACCCAGTCTCGGTTTCTATTTGTGTAGAGTCTGGTCATTCTCATTGTGTCTGCTGTCAGGTTCTTTGAATGGTCCACTTTCATTCTGTGATTTCTCACTTTCCTTAAACATCTAAAAGAGATTCATATTTAGTTACCTCTCAACACTAAAACTGAGCAAAACATGCCATGCTACTGTTTTATTTTATTTTAGTAAGGGTGTGCATGTTTTGGTAGAAGTGTCCTTAAATGGAACAAACGTAATATCCCCTATGTATTATGTAAACATAATGTTTCATTGAAATTAAGGGAAAAATATAGACTATTTAGTTTGTATTTATGTGGTGTGAGCGTACAGTGGTAGAGCAAGGCTTTTGAACTGAGGGGAGAAACTCATTAATGTGCTCCCCCTCAGCCAATCTGACAATACCAGCCCAGCACAAGGCACACACAAATTCCAAGAATTTAGCATATAATTAATAAGAGCTCTTAAGAGGGTCTGATTTTAGAACCAGTGTAAATAGGTGGGCTAGCTTTAAGCTAGTTTTAAGCCTGAATAAGGATACTATGTTAGCATTGTCAGCACTGGTAAATTGTGATGGGTCATTGCCATTGTCATTTACACCACTTACTGCATGTTCATCACTCTCTCCTTATTATACTTTTCATCTACATCCATCACAGTGTTTTCAGTGTCACCTGTTTGGTCTTCATCTTCATCATTAGAGCTGTCCTCCTTCCTCTCATATTTTTCTGTGTTATTTATGCAGTTGCCTGATGTGTGTTTACCTATTTTCTAGCTGGATAGCATGTGGGAGAATGTGGAATGTGGGAGTGTTGTGGTGACGTGTTTTTTTGCAATCAAAAATGTGTCCTTTTGAACTGTATTCTGTAATAGATTGTGCTACATATAATGTACAGTTTATCTATTGATCTATTTGACTCTTAATATAATGACATACTAGAGTAATGTAATATAGATTTTATTTTCTACGTTTATAGGCACCTCATTATGGTGGACACAGGCTAAATGCACCATAACCCCCCACTCCCCATCAGCCCCCCATCTCCCAGCTGACTCCACCACTGTGCGTATGTATTGTGATGCTGATGACTCTAGCATTAGCAAGAGAAAGCAGACATGAGAATGATGTTATCGCTGAGTGAGCAACAGGCAGTAATATGAGCTGGCATTCCATTATTCAAATTGGCAACTTCAGTGCCAGCGGCTTGGTATCCTATAAAAAAGTGAACCTGCCAGAGTCGCATAGTCACCATTCTGGTGTTACAATGTAAGCAATCCTACTAAGGATAGAAAGCTACCAAACAAATGTTAAAATGAGCAGATATCCATTGGGTCACCACTGGCTAACACTGCACCATACTACAATATACTGTACACTTACATAGAGGATGTCTATGTGTGTGCTCACTGGGACAATTGACCCTCAAGCTGGTAAAATTGGGCAGAAAAGTCTATACCACATTCCATACATTGCTTACAGGCTACTTAAAACCTCTGTACTGGACCTGTCAGCCTCACTGTGGTGATAGCTGCAGCAGAATCCTAATGTTACCAAATCAGCCCTATACATGTATACAGTATTGTAATAAAAACCAAGATGGAGAGGTCCACATGTAAAATTACAGTTTTTTTTTACAGCTTATCTGGGCTGATCTGTCGTCATCATGCAAGAACTTCTCTCTGCCTTTGGCACGGTCAACCACCAAATCCTTTTTAATAATAATAATTCTTAACATTTATATAGCACTTTTCTCACTACTCAAAGCACTCTCCATGCATGGAGAACCTGGGAAGTGAATCCACAATCTCCTTACTGCAAAGCAGCAGCACTACCACCTTGCCACCCTCTCTGACCTTGGCATCCTGTCCTCAGGAGGTTTGAGTCCCACCTCTTGGTCAGATCTTCTTGTGTGTCCTCATAAGGAGAGATGTCAAGGGTGTACCACAAAGATTGGTACCGAGTCCTCTCCCCTCCTTCTTATACACCTCCTCAGTGGGCCCTATCATCCAGTCCCATGGTTTCTCTTATCAGTGCTATGCTGATGATATGCAGCTGTATCTGTCTTTTCCTCCAGAGCATCACACAGTATCAGCTAGAATCTCTGCATGTCTCACTGATACTGCAACCTGAGCAAAGGAACACCATCTCCAGCTCAACTTGGAAAAGATGGACCTTCTTGTTAGCCCAGCTTGTCTGTTTATTCAGCATCCTATCAGCTTGGTTCATTGTCACTAACTCCCGCCAAGTTGGTATGCAACCTTAGGTTGAGGACCAATGACCAGCTGTCTTTTAGGGACCATGTTGCTATGGTCTTTTGGCCTTGCAGTTTCACTTTATAAAATATCTGCAAGATCAGACCATATATAACAGAATATGCAGCACAACTCCTACTCTAAGCTTTGCTCTTGTCATATCTGGACTACTGCAACTCTCTGCTGGTGGGAGTACAAGCATATGGCACCAAACCACTGCACATAATTCAAAATGAAGTGGCACATCTGGTGTTTAATTAGCCAAGGCAGACGTGTGTTACTCTGCCCTTCAGATCACTATATTAGCCCCCCTGTAGCGGCAAGTCCTTGATGTTCGCCTACAACGTAGTCAATGGATCAGTACCTATAAGTCTGGTGATGCCACCTCTGTGTTGTATTAAATCTCAGTCAAGACTCTTCATGTGTAGCTCCTAGCTGTTGAACTGAGTTGTCCCCTGCCGTTCAAACTTCTGACTCTCACAATGTATTTAAGAAGTGTTTCAAGGCTCTCTTCGGTGAATTTATATCCAAAGGATATTAGATTTTGTAACCTGGGAATTGTAATTGGATTGTATCTTTGTTCTGAGCTCATCACTTGTGGTTGTCAATTTTATAACCTTGTCCTGTAAAACATGTTCCCAAATAGGTCCCCCATACAAATGTTACTTGATTAGAGTGACCTTTTTTGTAAGTTGCTTTGGTTAAAAGCAACTGCTAAGCAAATAAATGTAAATGCATTTAACAATGACAAATTGTTACTCAATACTTTAGAAAACCTAATTCTCCTAGTTGTACTTCCCCACTGTTATTTGTCACAAGAAATGCTTCATAAAAGAACAACTAACCACTGGAAACTAGACAAAGCTGCCCTCATGCCTTTTCCTTGTCAAATTGATAATAATTGATCATTTACTTTATTCGCCATATTCAATTTCTTGATTTTAGTAATTTGTAATTTTTCGCATTCCCCAACTTACTCTCCAGAGACACAGAGTTGTTGGGGTCAGAGTGAAGGGTCATCTATTTGTAAAGCACCCATGGAGCTATTGCACTTTAAGAGCCTTTCTCAAGGACTCAACGGAGTAGTATTCCTTTTGTCACTGGCAAGATTTGAACCGGCAGCCTTTGAGATACTGTGACAGTGTGGGTTGGCCTCATACTACCGGCTCCTTCCAGGGGGCCTCTGGAACATGCCACCACCAATAACGTGCCCAAGGAATGAGACAGGAGTAGGCGCATAAAAGTGCTTTTATTTAAAAAATCCCAACATAAGCAAAATGTTCCAAAAATTGTGCAGTGTTCAAAGCTGTTCAATAAATAAATAAATAAACCATCATTTTCAACCAATCCAGAATAAAGATTAAAGTAAAACCAAACAGTTGTGGACTATGGCTGGCAGCTTATCCTGGCCAATACCCCCAAACCGCCAGGTGGAGCCCTTCCTGCAGCGTGGAGATGCCCCGAATTCCAGCTGGGCATCATGAAACTTGGAGTTTTCCTTCACAGCCCTGCTGGATACCATGGGGGCCACCAGAGGACGCTGCGGGGAGGCTCAATGACGTATGTTATTCATATAGCCTGAAGAAAAATGAAGAGTTTTTACCTGACCCGGAAGTGCTGGATAATCACATGGACTGAGGGCTCAGAAGCACTTCCGGGTCACGGACTATAAAGGACTCTGGGAAATCCCAGACGGACAAGCTGAAACGGGAGGAAGGGTGGCAACGCGTCTGGGAGTGGAGGATTGTTTTTTGGTTACTGTATTGGTTTATGAGTATTGTGGAGTGGAGGGTGCTTGGTGCACATTATTATAAAATAAACAAGAATTGGACTTTTATCTGGTGTCTGGCGTCTGGTCTGAGGATTCAAGGGAGCGATAGTGCCCCCAATCTGTCACACAGTCATTGGGGCAATGTTCCTTTCGCTCTTAGATGAGGCTAGCACAACTCCCTCTTCGTCTCCCCAGCTCACCCATTATTCGTTCAGCTGGCGGAGACATCAGCATCCGCGGTCCACACCAACCCAATCCCCATCTTGACTGCCTCAAATGATGTCGTCGAGACCACTTGTGGTCAGCTGTCCTCTCATCGTCTTTCTCATTTGGTCTGGCATGCCTCAGATCCCTGGAAAAGACTTCACCTTGACTGCACCCACTCCTCTGGACAATCTGGACGATTCGCTCCTAAAGTGACGATCCTTCACTCCATCATGGGGCCCACATTCGTGTCACCTGTCCTCATACTGGCTGGCTGGCTTGTCCTGCCTCTCCCACCAATGCTCTTCTCACAGATCTCGTTCTGTTCTTTTTTCCTGTCAAGCTTTTTCCTTTCTCCCCCTTTTCTCGTGCCAACTCTTCCTTATATGCCTCCGTGGGTGCAGTGTCTCAATTGCACACCCTCACATGCAGTTATGTCTCACCCCAATTACTCCACCAAACTCCCACAGCTGCATGAGCACACACACCCATGGAGATCGAGCTGGCCATACATCTATTTATTCATTTAAAAATCGGTCACCTTTCTCTAAGCCACAAACAGTTACAGGCCCAGATCCTTTAGCTATGAAGCCACCACTCCACCTCAATAAAAATAACAAAGACATTATCTCCAATCGTCCTCCCACTATCAAGAGTTCTCTCATCGATCGGCCAAAGTCTAGGCACTATCCTGAACTTGGGGCTTCTACTTCATCTAAAAGTCTCCGGATTCTTGACTCATCCTGGGATGGTAAAATGGAGTGTGATTCTTCTTTAAATGTATGGATTAAGCATCCACCCTGCCCATCTTCTGGGCAGTTAGGAAAGAGCCCAACTAGAGACAACCATGAACAGATACATAACTCGTTTTGCACTAAACCAAAAACCTTTCCATGGAGGCATTCAGAAGCTTGTAGGTTTCTAACCTAAAAGTATACTGAAAAGCAGAAGTAATGTAACATAGCATTCTGAAACCTGCTAATCTAATTTTAATCAAATCCTAGGTTGTAGTGCCCTAAACAAAAAAAAAAAAAAAAATTTGGGCAGGGCACTACTGAATCACAGGGCCACACACATACATAGTTTATAGTGTCATTATTGTTACATGTACCGAGTGAAATTCTTACTTGCACATGCCATTCTCTGGTGCCATAATTACCATGAAACAACTGTCTGCCATATCTGAAAAATCTTAAAATACAATTGCCATAACCAAGAAGCAGGAAATTCTATATGAGATTTGATAATGTTCTGTTGCCTCTGCCCCTTTCTAGTCAGAAAAGTCTTGTAGCTTAGCTGAAGTAATCAGTGCCAATCTGAATTTGTGCCACCAGATTACCTAACCTGCTCATCTTTACTCGTGTGGGATGTGGGGAGAATGTGCAAATATCTTATGGACTTTGACTGGGCATGGGAACTTAGGTGCACTGTGCCAACCTTAGTTAAGAAATTATAATTTTGAAATGTCTCCAATTAAAAGAATGAAATGAGCTTTTCGAAAAACTCTTGTACGATAATTTGCACCTTGTACAATATTCAGCATCAGGTTAAGCAATGTGCCGTATTATATGGTATTGATGAAAGACAGCGTGAAGGAAATAGATATGTGAGTGAACATTTGAGAAGTGACAGACCCTGGCTTTGAAGCTAGTGCAATAACTTGTGGACAAATAGTGCAGTGGAATGCTGAAGTTCTTAAGGAAAAATGAAGTACTCTCTGAAAGCAGGTCTGTTTAACGGGAACAATTCATTAGAAGCATGGAAGGCAATAGTATCTGACTGGAGTGAAAATCAATGCAGCCTGACACATTTCCCAGGACACACAAATCCAGTAGATCAGGAGGTAATGGAGTTTCCTGATTAATACAGTAAATTTGCTTCTTTCAAAGTACAAATGTTTAGACTAGCTGTTATTTTGGAAAGTAGTTATGTTTTCTGATTTCTTATTTCTTTATTCTGTTGTGTTTCATTGCCAAAAGGCAGAGCTAATACTATTTTTTGTTGCTTTTATCTTTAATGTTCTTTCTTTTGAGATGAACACCCACAGTTCACATTTTTTCAGTTCAAGGCAGACAGTTCTGTAAATAAAGAACAAAATAATTCCTATTATCCATCCATCCATCCATTATCCAACCCGCTACATCCTAACCACACGGTCACATTGGTCTGCTGGAGCCTATCTCAGGGAACACAGGGCGCAAGGCAGGAAACAAACCCTGGGCAGGGCGCCAGCCCACCGCAGTAATTCCTTAGACTTCATAAAATATTTTCATTTCTATTTAGTAAATGTCAGATTTGTGATAGTCTTGAATATACAGTACTGTGCAAAAGTTTTAGGCAAGTGTGAAAAAATGCTGTAAACAAAGAATGCTTTCAGAAATATAAATAATTATTGTTTATTGTTATCAATTTACAAAATGCAAAGTGAGCTCTAAATCAAATCAATATTTGGTGTTACTACCTTTTGCCTTCAAACCAGCATCAATTCTTATAGGTACACTTGCACAAAGTCAGGGATTTTGTAGGATTATAGTCCGGTGTTTGATCAACTAGTTATACCAAACAGGTGCTAATGATCATCAATGTCACACGTAGGTTGAAACACAGTCATTAACTGAAACAGAAACAGCTGTGTAGGAGGCTTAAAACTGGGTGAGGAACAGCGAAACTCTGCTACCAAGGTGAGGTTGTGGAAGACAGTTTCATGTCATACCAAGATTGAGCACAGCAACAAGACACAAGGTAGTTATACTGCATCAGCAAGGTCTCTCCCAGACAAAGATTTCAAAGCAGACTGGGGTTTCAAGATGTGCTGTTCAAGCTCTTTTGAAGAAGCACAAAGAAACGGGCAACGCTGAGGATCGTAGACGCAGTGGTCGGCCAAGGAAACTTAGTGCAGCAGATGAAAGACACATCAAGCTTGTTACCCTTCAAAATCGGAAGATGCCCAGCAGTGCCATCAGCTCAGAACTGGCAGAAACCAGTGGGACCCAGGTACACCCATCTACTGTCCGGAGAAGTCTGGCCAGAAGTGGTCTTCATGAAAGAGTTGCAGCCAAAAAGCCATACCTCCGACGTGGAAACAAGGCCAAGTGACTCAAGTATGCACGAAAACATAGGAACTGGGGTGCAGAAAAATGGCAGCAGGTGCTCTGGACTGATTAGTCAAAATTTGAAATATTTGGCTGTAGCAGAAGGCAGTTTGTTCGAAGGGCTGGAGAGCGGTACAATAATGAGTGTCTGCAGGCAACATTGAAGCATGGTGGAGGTTCCTTGAACGTTTGGGGCTGCATTTCTGCAAATGGAGTTGGAGATTTGGTCAGGATTAATGGTGTTCTCAATGCTGAGAAATACAGGCAGATACTTATCCATCATGCAATATCATCAGGGAGGCGTATGATTGGCCCCAAATTTATTCTGCAGCAGGACAACGACCCCAAACATACAGCCGAAGTCATTAAGAACTATCTTCAGCATAAAGAAGAACAAGAAGTCCTGGAAGTGATGGTATGGCCCCCACAGATCCCTGATCTCAACATCATCGAGTGTGTCTGGGATTACATGAAGAGACAGAAGGATGTGAGGAAGCCTACATCCACAGAAGGTCTGTGTTTAGTTCTCCAAGATGTTTGGAACAACCTACCAGCCGAGTTCCTTCAAAAACTGTGTGCAAGTGTACCTAGAAGAATTGATGCTGTTTTGAAGGCAAAAGGGTGGTCACACCAAATATTGATTTGATTTAGATTTCTCTTTTGTTCATTCACTGCATGTTGTTGATTGATGAAAATAAATGATTAACACTTCCATTTTTGAAAACTTTCTTTGTTTACAGCATATTTTCACACCTGCCTAAAACTTTTGCACAGTACTGTATATATCAACTGAGTCCAAATCATCACTATTGTATACCTGTATATTGTTATGAGTTGCACTATGCCTTGCACCCGTCCTGTACATTTCTGACCTTAGAGCCATTTAAAAATGTAACGGCAGCTAATTATGGTGGTGAGGTAAATTTTGCACAACCCAGTCACATGAAAGCTGTGCCTATATCCAGTATAGACTGATTTATTATTTTTGGTTTTAATTCTTGGTAACCATTTACATATATACACATGACAGCATCAATGCAGTATTTGTGTGTAGGTGTCTGTGTATCCAGAAAGTTTTATATACACTACATGTAAAGTGTGTACAGAGCCAACTTTACTGCTTGTAGCACTTCCTACTGCCCCCACCCCCCAAAGTACAATAGAGGGTCTATTTTCAAATTAGTCAAAAAGATACATGTTAAGTAAATTACACTATTGCAAATTATCTATTTAAACATAAATGCAATCATTTTTTACAGTAGTGAAAAATTTAATATGCCACTAAATCATATATTTTAAAATATGATGGGCTTAAAAATATTTAAATTTATTCTCTAATGAAAATATCCATCCGTCAGTTCTATTTTTGATTAGTGACCTTAACTCTCCTCATCCTCCATTTCTTTGGGTAATTATTGCTTTCATTCTGTTAATTGATAAGTGAAAAGGTACAGTGCATCCAGAAAGTATTCACAGCACATCACTTTCTCCATATTTTGTTATGTTACAGCCTTATTCCAAAATGGATTAAATTCATTTTTTTCCTCAGAATTCAACACACAACACCCCATAATGACAACGTGAAAAAAGTTTACTTGAGATTATTGCAAATCTATTAAAAATAAAAAAATTGAGAAAGCACATGCACATAAGTATTCACAGCCTTTGCCATGAAGCTCAAAATTGAGCTCAGGTGCATCCTGTTTCCCCTGATCATCCTTGAGATGTTTCTGCAGCTTAATTGGAGTCCACCTGTGGTAAATTCAGTTAATTGGACATGATTTGGAAAGACACACACCTGTCTATATAAGGTCCCACAGTTGACAGTTCATGTCAGAGCACAAACCAAGCATGAAGTTTAAAGAATTGTCTGTAGACCTCCGAGACAGGATTGTCTCTAGGCACAAATCTGGGGAAGGTTACAGAAAAATTTCTGCTGCTTCGAAGGTCCCAATGAGCACAGTGGCCTCCATCATCCGTAAGTGGAAGAAGTTCAAAACCACCAGGACTCTTCCTAGAGCTGGACGGCCATCTAAACTGAGCGATCGAGGGAGAAGGGCCTTAGTCAGGGAGGTGACCAAGAACCCGATGGTCACTCTGTCAGAGCTCCAGAGGTCTTCTGTGGAGAGAGGAGAACCTTCCAGAAGGACAACCATCTCTGCAGCAATCCACCAGTCAGGCCTGTATGGTAGAGTCGCCAGACAGAAGCCACTCCTTAGTAAAAGGCACATGGCAGCCCGCATGGAGTTTGCCAAAAGGCACCTGAAGGACTCTCAGACCATGAGAAAGAAAATTCTCTGGTCTGATGAGACAAAGATTGAACTCTTTGGTGTGAATGCCAGGCGTCATGTTTGGAGGAAACCAGGCACCGCTCATCACCAGGCCAATACCATCCCTACAGTGAAGCATGGTGGTGGCAGCATCATGCTGTGGGGATGTTTTTCAGCGGCAGGAACTGGGAGACTAGTCAGGAAAAAGGGCAAGATAACTGCATCAATGTACAGAGACATCCTGGATGAAAACCTGCTCCAGAGCGCTCTTGACCTCAGACTGGGGCGATGGTTCATCTTTCAGCAGGACAACGACCCTAAGCACACAGCCAAGATATCAAAGGAGTGGCTTCAGGACAACTCTGTGAATGTCCTTGAGTGGCCCAGCCAGAGCCCAGACTTGAATCTGATTGAACATCTCTGGAGAGATCTTAAAATGGCTGTGCACCAACGCTTCCCATCCAACCTGATGGAGCTTGAGAGGTGCTGCAAAGAGGAATGGGTGAAACTGGCCAAGGATAGGTGTGCCAAGCTTGTGGCATCATATTCAAAAAGACTTGAGGCTGTAATTGCTGCCAAAGGTGCATCGACAAAGTATTGAGCAAAGGCTGTGAATACTTATGTACATGTGATTTCTCAGTTTGTTTATTTTTAATAAATTTACAAAAACCTCAAGTAAACTTTTTTCACGTTGTCATTATGGGGTGTTGTGTGTGGAATTATGAGGAAAAAAATGAATTTAATCCATTTTAGAATAAGGCTGTAACATAACAAAATGTGGAAAAAGTGATGCGCTGTGAATACTTTCCGGATGCACTGTATTTGAAATGGGATTTGGGTTAATAAGTAATGAGAATATCAGAAATATGGGGCTTAAATAAATGGCACAATGTTTTTGCAAATTGATATCTTCCTATTTTCCTATCTTCCTATTAGGTCAGATTATCTCGGGACATAACGTGAGCTACCACAGCTATGCTGATGACACACAGCTGTATGTATCAATAGCACCTGATGACCCTAAATCTCTTGATTCGCTAACACAATGTCTAACCTGTATCTCAGAATGGATGAATAGTAACTTTCTCAAATTAAATAAAGAAAAAACCGAAATCTTAGTGATTGGCAATAATGGATACAGTGAGGCTATTAGAAATAAACTGGATGCATTAGGATTAAAAGTCAAATCGGAGGTAAAAAGCTTAGGGGTAACCGTTGATTGTAATCTGAATTTTAAATCGCATATTAATAAAATCACTAGGACAGCATTTTTTCACCTAAGGAACATAGCAAAAGTTAGACCTCTTATATCATCGAAAGATGCAGAGAAATTAGTTCATGCGTTTGTCTTTAGTCGACTAGATTACTGTAATGCACTCCTCTCAGGACTACCCAAAAAAGACATCAATCGTTTGCAGTTAGTGCAGAATGCAGCTGCTAGAATCCTTACCAGGAAAAGAAAATCCGAACACATTTCTCCAGTTTTGATGTCACTACACTGGTTACCTGTGTCATTCAGAATTGACTTTAAAATTCTGCTTATGGTTTTTAAAGCTTTAAATAATCTCGCCCCGTCTTATATATCGGAATGTCTGACACCTTATATTCCAAATCGCAACCTCAGATCCTCAACTGAGTGTCTCCTTAGAATTCCAAGAGCAAAACTTAAAAGAAGTGGTGAGGCGGCCTTCTGCTGTTATGCACCTAAAATCTGGAATAGCCTGCCAGTAGGAATTCGCCAGGCTAATACAGTGGAGCACTTTAAAAAACTACTGAAAACACATTACTTTAACATGGCCTTCTCATAACTTCACTGTAATTTAATCCTGACACTCTGTATATCCAATTCATTATAATAACCATTCAAAATCTGTACTAACCCCTACTCTCTCTTCTGTTTCCTTTTCCGGTGTCCTATTGGTGGTGGCTTGTGCCACCACCATCTACCCAAAGCACCATGATGTTCCAACAATGATGGATGGATTAAAAGCCAGAAGTCTGTATAACCATCAGCATCAAGTGACTCCGTGAGAACCCTAACTACAAAGAGGACTATTTCATTTATGTTAGGTAGAATGCCCAAAGGGGACTGGGCGGTCTCGTGGCCTGGAACCCCTACAGATTTTATTTTTTCTCCAGCCTTCTGGAGTTTTTTTTTGTTTTTTCTGTCCACCCTGGCCATCGGACCTTACTCCTTCTTATGTTAACTAAGGTTGTCTTATTTTAATTTCTTATTTGTCTTTTATTCTTCTTTTCTTCATTATGTAAAGCACTTTGAGCTACTTTTTGTATGAAAATGTGCTATATAAATAAATGTTGTTGTTGTTGTATTTTATTACTTTTGTTATTTCTTCATTAATGTGTTGACTGTTTTATATATATATATATATATATATATATATATATATATATATATATATACACACAGTATAGGAGTGTGCATATGTCTGTGTATGTGTATAGATAGACAAATAGTAATCACTAGGGGGTGGCACTGAGCCCCAAACCATAGACACAGCAATACTACACATTATTTCTATTTGACATAACACCTTCCACATACAATCGCCAGCAAAATAAACCATTCACAATCCTCTTTGCCCCTTAATGAAAGTATTGACCACTGCCTCCCAAATCTGGCTTAATTTAAGTGATGCAGCAGGCTTTCTTTTAAACTTGACCTGGCAACTGCTTCTGGTCTCCTATCCATGACTTCTGAAACACTTCCGGGTCATATGAAAAAAAGGACAGTCCTCCCCCAGCAGTACCCTCTTACCGTCCCCAAATACCCTGACAGGGCTGTATTTCTGCACTCCAACTCCCATGCCACCCTGTGGGTGTTTTAAACTGGTCCAGCCTTGAGGAGCACTGCTGCCTGTCATGTGTGTGGAATGAACTGCTCCCAATGAGCCTGTTTGCCTGTTCCTTCCATTATGCCCTCCTGCCAGGCATAAATCCTTCCTTTATCTCAACCAGGATGCCTGTCCTTCCTCCCTGGAGAGAGTATGTACAGTTCAAGGAGGAGATGAAGAATGTGCTCTCGCTGCTTAACAGTCTTGTGCTTTTGATGTGTTTCTATTATTTTTATCCCAATATTAGTTGAAAATATCTACAACAAACAAGAGAAGAAGAAAAGTGCGACTACCACTCCACCATCCCCTCCTCTCACCACCCTAACACCATTCAACTTTTAGCTGGTAAGTAATAATTCTATTAAAATGACCTTGTTTTATGTTATTATACTAAGTGTTAGGTGCATTCATTATGTGTTTTAGATGTCTATTTATATCACAGTACATGTCCATTCTATTGTACAAGGACAAATAACCGGCATCCAAAGCTGGACAATATAGTTGTGTCTAATTTTGTACCTCAACTAAACATAAACACTATTGAGTCTTTTAAAGGTTAAACAATTAGGTAATTGGTATTTAAAATGCTTTATATTATGCAGAAATCTTTTGTGGACTGCAATAAAGCTATTTAAGAGTATTTTACTTATATTTGGGAAAATTGTTTAAAAGACTTTGGGTGTGAAATATTTTCAAACTAAAATATTGGAATATTGGCTTCTGCAATCTGGAAATTGATACTCAAACAACAGATTAGATTTAAATAACAAGGAATAACTTAATTAGAGTGGCATGATACCACACCACTTTGAGTCCAGGAGCAGGTCAGTTGCTGAATCTCGTTCCCTTTGAGGGTGTCGGACAGTTGTAGGGGATGATGAATTACATGAGTCCCTAATATCGCTTTTATCACAAAGGAGTCAGCAGCCAGAAGCTGCGTGTCATAACATTATGTCATTTCTACAATAGCTCTATCAAGAATGCTGAACATAGCCCTTTTAAAAGTCTGATTAGGAGCAATTTGTTCATCAGAGTCACCATGCCCAAGCGTAGACACGACAATACTATCATCAAGCTGTGAATTAACTTTCCGTTTCCTTTTGAGCGAATTGGTAGGCCTACTTTCACACTGAGAGAAATGCTCCTCCCAGAATGAGTCGCATCTCATCTCCTTCAGTGTGGCCAGTGAAGCTGTCACCACCTCCCCAGCAGTGCACAAATCCACTGCATGTGACTGTAGAATTGCATTGGCTGGTTTCAAGCACACCAAGCACATAAAGGAGGAATTTTCCTGTATTGAAGAAATTCTGCTTTTTTAATTGGGTCAAAAGACCACATGCCTCTATGCAAATGTCAAAAGGGGCAATGTCAGCCTCTGCTACCTCTGAGAGAAGCCCCCTTATAGCTTCCTCGTTGCTGACAATGGACTTTGTGACATCATAATGACTGGTCCATCGTATTTCTAGAAGTCTTTTCAATGTGGGTGTATCGTATGTGTGTGAAACATAATGTCTGTGACAAAATGTGTTCAATGAATTTGACCAGTCAAAGAACTTCTTAGCCAGAGGTTCTGATTCCATTGCATGTATCACTGCTAAATGGAGCTGGTGGTTGTAGCAGTGTACATATAGAATGTGCTTACCAACTTTATTTTGTAACAAAGCCTGGACACCACCCCTTGCCCCAGACATGACAGAAGCACCATCAAAACACTAACACATTAACTGTCTGGGCTGTAACCTAGCTCAGAGGGATGTGACAGAATTTTGGTTACAAATATATTCAGCATCAAGCTGATTCAGTTCAATTAAGCCAATCAGGTGTTCTTCAGGAATGGAGTTCTGGACAAATCTAGTCACTACAGACAAATTCTCAATGTTACAGCGATCCCTGGTACCATCACTTTTAATGCAAAGTCCAGGAGAGTCAGCTTTTTCATATTTGGTCCTGATATCTTTTACCACCATTTTGGCAAGAGTCTCAATTATTTCATTTTGAATTACATTGGGTGTGTATTTTGCATTGTCTGGGATGTATTTTACAATTTCTGCAAGTTTGGCATCTTTTTTGATTGTGCAATCAAAGAACTTAAGGAAAAGTCCCTCCTCCCCACCTTCGTGATTGTGACCACCAGAGCCAATTCATTGACTGCAAGGAACTGAACGGCCTCCCCAATGCTTTTCACATAATATCTATTCTTTTCTGTCTGCGTTGGACCCAGTAGTTGAACAATGCTTTCACCCGTCTCTGCCCGGCGCCGATACTCTTGCCATACAGACATGGCTCTGACGTGTGCGATACTAGACGCATGTTTGTGGAAGCCGCCACCGTCTTTTTCTAGAGCTTTTTTCCAATTAGTGTAGCCATGTTTGGTAAATATGTCCTCGTTGTCCAACTTGGAAACACTAAATTTGCGGCAGGCAAAGCAAAAACTGGCATCACGGACAACAGAATATTCAAGCCATGGTCGAGACTGATACCAGCTTGCACTAAAACATCCGAGTGTCTTTCCGGAGAATTAATTAAAATGGGCTGGGATGGGCTATCCATATTTAAGTCAGGCAGACCGGACTGTATTTTTTTGTTGAAGGCAGAGGTTTGGAGTACCCGACACGGGCGCAGAGCTGGAGGATTGTGTAGGCTTATCTACATCTTTTGGAGTTTCAGTTTCCGACATGGGTGCGCTGTGCTCCGTGTTGGTAGCAGTGGTGCTGGGCTCAACCATGGAGCCAGCAGCTTGCGGAGGGACAGAGGTTGAAAATGTCTGCTTTTTAATAAGCCACCTATGCATAGCCTTTGGTGTTACCAACCAGAAAATAAAAGAAGAATGGAACGTATACGCTGTTTTAATTAAAGAATGTGGTCAACAGTTTCAAAACGTACTGCAAAATGTGCGGCGAAGTGAACTGTGCGCAGCACGGTGTCTGTCTAGTGGAGGAGATACTGACGATACGCCCCAAATTCAAACGGGCCAATTGGAAAGCAACTCAGTTTTGAAAATCAAATGTTATTCTTCTCCAGAGTTTTCATTGGACAGACAGAGCATTTCGCAGGGTGGGCACGGCTTGTCTCTGGGGGGGTTAGGGGGGGGGCAGTGCCTACGTTTTAGACTTCAGATCTAGGATATGAGAATGACCTGACATGGCAGAGTTAAAGCACCAACAAGCCAAGAAATTAAATTATTGGCCAGGATTGTTTTCTAATTAAGCAAGTGGGTGGGATCAAAAACCAGCAGCTACTGCGACCCTCCAGGACTGACTTTGCCCACCCCTGCTCTAGACCTTCTATGTACATGTGGGCAATGAAAAGGACACCTACTGTATATAATTACTTTTAAACAACAGAAATATGAAAAAGGGACAACTTCTTACAAATTAAGACAGTAAATATATTTTTTTGTTTTGTTTATTTTCTGTATAATCCCCATTTATTAACAAAGTTCCAATTCATTTTAATGTTTAATTTCTTTCTTTGATTTATCTCTGTTAAGTTTCACAATTGTCATTTCACTATAAAAGAATCATAGCCAAACAACCAGATCCACTATATTATAATGGTCACATTAAAAATATATAACATATTGTCTAATCAACATTTGACAGAGAGACTTTAAAACCCCACACTCACCATGGCCAGCTTCCAGTTCCCAATCGTAGTTCCAATTTGACCCTTTTTGTTCATCTCCTGTCATGCCTCTCCTTCTGTTCTATAAGGGCATCAATTGTTTTTAATCCTTTAGAGAATAAAATTATAAGGTGGTTTAAATAGAAGTGGGTTTTGGAGGTCTTTTAAATATTTATCTTAATTGTTAATTTCTGACTTACTGTAGAAGGATTTTCATGACTGCTTTTACTTCAATAACAATTTGATCAAAAAAGAAACAACCCTAACCTAATTCAGAGAGCGGGTTGAAAAAGGTCCATTATAAAATATAGATTAAAATGTTGGATAGCATTTATTAAAATTTATTAACAGTATCATATTTAAATCAGGGTTCTGACTTTCAAATTTAATGAAGCATTGGGATTCCCTACCATGTAACTAAAAATCGGAGAGAAATTTATAGACTTGGAGGGAGGAGGTTCAGCATGAGTTTTAGAAAGAATGATGATGCATGATGCATCCTAGGTTACTTGATTTATTTTAACATATGCAAAGGCTAAATGTATTCATTAACATTTTGTTTTTAAAAATTGAAATATCCAATTAATACTATCAAAATCAGACTCAAAAATAGCACTAATGCCATATGAACCAGTAAACACTGAAATTATTTAGGTTACATTCACTTACAAGAACTCTTTGAAGATACTGTAAAAGATAACCTAAAAAGATGAGAAAGGGTTAGGGTCCCACTGCGGGAGCTTATTGCAGAAATGTGTAAAATGGTTGGTGGAGGTGCTTAAGCCTACCACCTGCAATGTCTGTAGAACTGTGCTGCTTGTATCTTATTGTAAGAAGTAGTTGAGAAATAACAAGTGACCTTTTATACTGTGGGTGTGCTGGATGTTATAGAAGGCGGAGCTTCTGCGGGCAGAGTCACATCTGGCTCATTGCTGTTCTTCGTGACTGTGGATTGGACAGATGGACATGCCCCCTTCCTGGCCTCCTTCACCAACCCCATTTTTAGTCTGCTCAGACCAAGCCATATGTCTCCATTGATATCTGCACCAATGCCTTTCAAATTATTTTTGTCAACAAGTCAGATATTTGTCATTTTCTTTAGCAAATGTACAGAATACATGCATTTGTATATTCAGGAAATATCTGATTACTGACAGTTAAGGAAAAGTCATCTCTGTCCTCCAATTCATTGCTTTAGAATGTCTTAGTTGTTTGGTTCTCAAGGCATCTCAGGTATTTACTACTGTTTATATCTCTGGACTCACCCAGAATTAGTCATGTAACAGGAGTGCCTTTAACTGCATTCATACATTATCTATGAATATACATGCAATTTCACACCACATGTCCGGCTCTCCCATTCTATTTGTATTTCTGGTGCTGGTGCATACCCTGCTTTCACTGTATTTTAGTTGTACTAACAGACACTCCACTATCTTCAAAAAAATATGTATTGTGCTGTTCATCCTGGCCAATACACCCAGGCTGCTAGATGGAGCCCTCCCTGTAGCATGGGAGTGCCCCAAAGACCAGCAGGGAATTATGGACAATGGAGTTTTTATTCCCAACCCTGCTGGACACCGTGGGGCCCACCAGAGGACGCTACAGGGAAGCTCAAGGACTTATACGTGCCCTATAACCCGGAAGTACGTCATGATCACATGACCAGAAGGAACGACGTGCTTCCAGGTTGAAGAAAAGGACTTTTTAATCTGACCCAGAAGTGATAACGAATCATGGACTTTAGGATTGGAACCACTTCCGGGACAGGGACTATAAAGGATTGTGGGAAACCCCCAGACGAGTGAGCTGAGCTGGGAGGAAGGGTGGCAACGCGTCTGGGAGTGGAGGATTGTTTATTGATTAGTGGTTTGTTTATTATTTATGAGTATTGTGAAGAGGAGGGTGCTTTGTGCACAGTTTATTAATAATAAAGGCAACTATTGGACTTTTACCTGGTGTCTGGAGTCAAGTCAGAGGGTTCAAGAGGACGACAGTGCCTCTATCTGTTACAGTATATTTACATTTATTTTTTAACAGATGCTTTTATCTAAAGCAACTTGCTGTTTAGGAACAGGTGTTATAGATTGAGGTTAAAAAACAGACCATCACAAATGAAGAGCTCAGAACAAAATACAAGTTAGTTACGATTCCTAGGTTACAGAAACCTTACAGCTCAGAAAAACATAGCAGCTGTTCACAGGAGAGACACCAAGTTCATCCCAAGATTTAAGGCCATGTCCCAGTCAGACAGACTCAAAAAAACCTGTTTAATGTTGAGCAGAGGAGGCTGTGGATTAGGTCCTGAATCAAAATCCTTAAAGGAATTACTAAAACAGATCCAGCAAAATTCTCTCAAATAAACGGCTAATCACCTACTTGAGGACCACAGTGGAACCTAAGTGGAAGTGTATTTAGGACTGATGCCAGGAAACACTTTTTTATGTAAAGAGTTGTGGAAATCTGGAACAAACTATCAAGACATGAAGTTGAAGCGGAAACCCTGACATCCTTTAGGAAGACATATTGGAACAGCTTAGCTATTAGCTAAACAAATGAGCTTGATGGACTGAAAGGTCTTGTTTGTCAAATTTCTTATGTTCTTATGTTAGATAGTAACCAAAAAAGACCACAAATTCAGTATTGGCCACCTCATTTTTACCCATGAAGTAAGTTGGGCTTTCTTTCTTTTACTACAGAAATACTGACAGGGTGAACTGCAAAGATGTCATTTGTGATTAGTAAACTATGCTGCATGGAGCCATTAGTTTGATTTTATAGCCTCCAGCAACACTTTCCTAAAACCACACTGGTCTTATTTATGTGACTATTGGACCCTCTTTGTGTTTTGTGTGTCACAACTGAAGTGACCTATTGCAATGAAGTATTGCATCAGTGCTGGACCCGTGACACAAAAGCTGTTCACCCGCTCAACTCTGAATTTTTGAATTGCTTCTTTCAGTAACCTTCCAGCCTCCAAACATCTGCACTCTCAGACAGCATCTGGAGAAGACCACAGTCACAGCACAGAGAATACCTTAGCTAACGGCTGTGTTCATCTCTACTGACTTTTATCGGGGGTCTCATGGCAGGGCCTGATTGTGGATTTTTATGCTGAAACATCCTTTAATACAAGCTAAGTGTAGACTTAGTATCTGTGCAGTGATGTTTTTCTGATGTTTTTTGGATTATTTTGTTAGTGTTGTGGCTTTGTGGCTGTACAGTAAATGGATCAACTTTTCCACAGCACAACATTCAGCAATGAACCTATTAAATCTGTGGAGCTAACACTCCCTGCCAGACACAAGAACTACAGCTAAAGATAAAGGCTACTGCCAATCAGTGCCACTTTGTGGAACCCCCCCCCCCCCCATCCTTTTCCTGGACATAAACTGCACTCTCAACAGCTCCTTGTGTTGAAGATATGTGAACGTTTTCCACGAGGGTGACATTTACTATATCTCGTTTCACTAGTTGACCTTTCTCTGTATGAATCAACTCCATTGGCTCACATCCTGCCTCTTGAGTAGGTGACATGGGTAAGTAATTCAGATAAGTATTTTATTGTTTTATATTTAAAATTGCTGCCTTGGGTGATAATAGTGATATGAACAGGAAGCTACTAAAATTTAGGTCAGCAGATGTAGCAATGAAGATGTGGGACCATCTTATCCGGTTTATGGTTTCATGAAACCAGCGGTTACCCCAGCATCTCAGGACATAGAGGTAGAGGCCACAAGTTTATGACAGGGCACACTTATTCACACCAGAGTGAGTGATCAATTAATGCAACATAAACTTAATCCCATGCAGAATCTGCTAGGCTGGGTTTCATTCTGAAGGTGTGAATGTAGCTCAAACATCTGTACCGGCTTGGCAAAGACATTTTGAGCCTACTAAGACTAAAGGGAAGACTACCAAGGAGTAAGTTAATGTATTCCATCTCAGATGAAATTAAGACATGGCTTATTATTTCAGAGTCTAAGGTGGCAGCTGCATTCAGTGAATGTTACAAAGACGGCAGTCCTGTAGGCGACAGGTGCAGGAGCAAAAGAGTCCATTTAGAGAAGCAATTGCTTGGATTCCATCTGTGCAGACTGTCTTCCTGAAATATGTTTTTTGAGCAACACTCCATCAGCTCACAGTGTATAACCTCCAGTATGTCTGCTTTAATGGCTTATTTAGTTTTCTTTTTGCAGACATTTCCCATTTACTGCAAGGTATAGATGTGTACTCTCAATCATTGGCTTTCCTGCCTTGTAGAGAGTCTGCTAGGAAACAACATTCATAGTCTGTAATGTCTTGCATGTACAGTATGAACCCCAAGAGCTTGTACATTTTAAATGAATTCTGCCAACACTTCATTAATTGGCAAATGAGTAGCAAAGGTAGCTGTGTGGACAGAAAGAACCTTCCTATTGGCTTACTTACTCAGCATGGTCACTTAAAATGCAACAAGATAAACGTCAGGCAATATATTTCAATCTGTATCCTTGTGCTTTTAGTTTGATTACTGTAGATTAAAATGTTCTGATGCACTGATCAGTAAGTGATTAGTATAACCACTTGAATAGTAAGGCAGCACAGTGGTGCAGTGGTAGTGCTGCTGCCTCGCAGTAAGGAGACCAGGGTTTGCATCCCAATTGCTCCCCGCATGGAGTTTGCATGTTCTCCCTGTGTTTGCATGAGTTTCTCCCAGGTGCTCCAGTTTCCTCCCACAGTCCAAAGACATGCAGGTTATGTGAAATGGCGATGCTGAATTGGCCCTAGTGTGTGGTGGTGGGTGTATATGTGTGTGTTGTACCTGTAATAGACTCAAGCCCAGTTTGTTCCTGCCTTGCGCCATATGCTAGCTGGTATAGCCTCCAGCAGGCCCCTGCAACCCTGTTCAGGACTAAGGGGGTTAGAAAAAGACCGAGTGACTTTAATAATAACAAGACTGACTTAGATATACAGTATACAGATTTAAAGAAGGTCAGGTAAGATATATTCTCACTGAAGCCGGCTGTAAAATAGATATGTCTGGAGACAACCAGGAGTGAAATTTGCTTAAAACTGGGAGGGGGGGGCAATTAGACGGCTCATTGAGTGTCACATTTCTAAAACAAACTAACGTTTCATGAATGAGGCACTCAAAGTAGGAGCAGTGATTTTGAACTGTAAAGATCAGAGGTGTCTTTGTTAACCTGGCCCGACAGAGAGCACGATTCTGTGTACGATGAACCATTTACAGTCAACAAGTCTCCTAAAAAAACCTCTACTAGACATATAAATGTGTGTCGCTTGTGCAGAGAGCACATTTCACGTTTCACAAATAAACGTGGAGTTTGCATGTTATCCCCGTGTCTGCGTGGGTTTCCTCCAGGTACTTCGGCTTCCTCCCACAGTCCAAAGACATGCAGATTAGGTGCATTGGCGATCCTAAATTGTCCATAGTGTGTGCTTGGTGTGTGTGTGTGTGTGCGCGCCCCTGCGGTGGGCTGGTGCCCTGCCCAGGGTTTGTTTCCTGCCTTAAGCCCTGTGTTGGCTGGGATTGGCTCCAGCAGACCCCCGTGACCCTGTAGTTAGGATATAGCGGGTTGGATGATGGATGGATGTTCTAAAAATAAATATAACCCGATGCATGGCAAAACCCTTTCTCTAGCCTCAGATTATACATTTTCTTTTGACGGCATCCATGGACTACTGGTATATGTGAATGATATGTTGTCGCAGGTGTTGTGTGTACTCTGTTGTTCAGCATTGCAATAATAGTGTAGGAGTCAATGTGAGCGTAAAAGAACTGGCAGCTATATTCATGAAAATATAAACTGGAAAATCTGCATTTGAAGTAAACGGTGTGTCACACTCCATCAAAAGGAGTGACACTAGGAGAGCCGATAATGAAGAGCCACAGGAGTTGCAGATTTCAGTACTCAAAACCCCCGATTCAAACAAATCTTACCAAAAGTTAAAACACAGATGACACTGCACAACATCCACTTTCTGACTGCATGTTTAAGCCAGTAACTAGTAAGGAAGTTAACGTTACTCTCTAACTGGAAATGCCATGCCAGAATATAGCTGCCATGTTATATTATCCATAGATATCCAAATTGCTCATCTGAACTCTATTTGCTGTTGTTATGTCATATAGTAATACAGTAGTTAAAATGGCAGAAAGATATTGTAGCAGATAGAGGCACTTCTCCAACGTGTGGAGCCCAGTAGCTGTGGTGGTCTACGTGTCTGTCGGTCTGTCTGTCTCCACTGTACCAGTGCTCATTACAACATTCAAATTCATTATCAGGCTTCAATTACCTTGTGCTACTGAGCTCCTGAATGGATAACAGCAAGTTTAGCTTTTAATTTTTTCTTAGTGTCAAGTCTTTAATTCCATATCTTTTGCTCTCTCCGCAAATCCCTGGCAGTGGTTTAAAATGCATGGACTGGAGAAACTCAGGGAGGGTGTTTTAGGAAGAAGCCCTGTAGGTATGGCCTTTTTAGCTCAGTAAATCTGCTATTTACTTTATACTTTTAAATGGGCCGTCCCCAGGCATTTTCTCTCATTTGAGATTCATATCTGGTCCTGTCAGACTAGGTAAGAAATCAAGAATTAAAAAGCACTGTACAGTGCATCCAGAAAGTATTCACAGCGCATCACTTTTTCCACATTTTGTTATATTACAGCCTTATCCCAAAATGGATTAAATTCATTTTTTTCCTCAGAATTCTACACACAACACCCCATAATGACAACATGAAAAAAGTTTACTTGAGATTTTTGCAAATTTATTAAAAATAAAAAAATTGAGAAAGCACATGTACATAAGTATTCACAGCCTTTGCCATGAAGCTCAAAATCGAGCTCAGGTGCATCCTGTTTCCACTGATCATCCTTGAGATGTTTCTGCAGCTTAATTGGAGTCCACCTGTGGTAAATTCAGTTGATTGGACATAATTTGGAAAGGCACACACCTGTCTATATCAGGTCCCACAGTTGACAGTTCATGTCAGAGCACAAACCAAGCATGAAGTCAAAGGAATTGTCTGTGGACCTCTGAGACAGGATTGTCTCGAGGCACAAATCTGGGGAAGGTTACAGAAAAATTTCTGCTGCTTTGAAGGTCCCAATGAGCACAGTGGCCTCCATCATCCGTAAGTGGAAGAAGTTCGAAACCACCAGGACTCTTCCTAGAGCTGGCCGGCCATCTAAACTGAGCGATCAGGGGAGAAGGGCTTTAGTCAGGGAGGTGACCAAGAACCCTATGGTCACTCTGTCAGAGCTCCAGAGGTCCTCTGTGGAGAGAGGAGAACCTTCCAGAAGGACAACCATCTCTGCAGCAATCCACCAATCAGGCCTGTATGGTAGAGTGGCCAGACGGAAGACACTCCTTAGTAAAAGGCACATGGCAGCCCACCTGGAGCTTGCCAAAAGGCACCTGAAGGACTCTCAGACCATGAGAAAGAAAATTCTCTGGTCTGATGAGACAAAGATTGAACTCACGTTTGGAGGAAACCAGGCACCGCTCATCACCAAGCCAATAGAATCCCTACAGTGAAGCATGGTGGTGGCAGCATCATACTGTGGGGATGTTTTTCAGCGGCTGGGACTGGGAGACTAGTCAGGATAAAGGGAAAGATGACTGCAGCAATGTACAGAGACATCCTGGATGAAAACCTGCTCCAGAGCGCTCTTGACCTCAGACTGGGGCGACGGTTCATCTTTCAGCAGGACAACGACCCTAAGCACACAGCCAAGATATCAAAGGAGTGGCTTCAGGACAACTCTGTGAATGCCCTTGAGTGGCCCAGCCAGAGCCCAGACTTGAATCCGATTGAACATCTCTGGAGAGATCTTAAAATGGCTGTGCACCGACGCTTCCCATCCAACCTGATGGAGCTTGAGAGGTGCTGCAAAGAGGAATGGGTGAAACTGGCCAAGGATAGGTGTGCCAAGCTTGTGGCATCATATTCAAAAAGACTTGAGGCTGTAATTGCTGCCAAAGGTGCATCGACAAAGTATTGAGCAAAGGCTGTGAATACTTATGTACATGTGATTTCTCAGTTTTTTTATTTTTAATAAATTTACAAAAACCTCAAGTAAACTTTTTTCACGTTGTCATTATGGGGTGTTGTGTGTAGAATTCTGAGGAAAAAAATGAATTTAATCCATTTTGGAATAAGGCTGTAACATAACAAAAGGTGGAAAAAGTGAGGTGCTGTAAATACTTTCCAGATGCACTGTATGTATAGTAATTATCCAGAAACTGTAATATCATAATTTATAGATAATACAAGGATAATATACAAGGCCCTGCATGCTTAAGTGGGTACAGCAATGGCCTGGTACCTCGTCCAGGGATGGTCGCTGACTTACACCCAGCGCTACTAGGACAGGCTCTGGTCCTACTCAACCTTGAAAGGGATTAAGCAGGTCAAACAATGTTATGTTATGTTATTTTATGGCTTTAGTTCCAATTGTACTTCTGGGAGATTACTTTTTGGTTTCACTCTCTGGGCTTGCTGTATATCCTTCTAATAAGCTTCCATTGTCCTTCAGCCCACCTATTGTCTGCCCCTACTCTTGAGATGAGCTAAAAACAAGCACTGCTATTTGGATCTTTCTCACAAAATGATGAGTTCGCAGTAAACTAACATTTTTGAACACCACCATCTTCACTAAGCTTTTTATAGCACCCTGCTCTGTTCTAGTTATCTACAGCTTGTTTTGATCTCATTAACCCTCAGCTTAATTCAACAGTTTATTGCTTCTTTGTCATTCACTCCTGGATGACGGTAATAACTTTTATACTATTTTAAAGCTTATATTCTCATTGCCAGTTAATTTTACATTGTCCTACCGCCCCCTCAAAAATACTGCATGTACATGAACATTTTTTGCAAGCCAAGAATAATAAAAATAGTAGTGTATTAGCCCACTGATGCAGCTTCTGATTGCGAACTTGAGATAGGGGAATCACAGTGCAGTCATTTTTGGCAGTTGAGCTGAAGGAGAACCCCACTATCTCTACTGATCAAATGGGCTTCTGACTGTGAAGTCGTCTTCTTTTCACTGCAGACTCTCTCCATTTCAGCCTGGCTCCTCGAGGGCTGGTCCCTGCCTTGTGCTCACTGCTGTTAGGATAGGCTCTGCCAACCTGCGACTCTCCAATGCAGAAGTGAGCTAGAAGAGGGACGGACGTCATAGTAAATATGCGAACAGAAACAGAAACATAGGAATCCTGTTTTATTAGCAGATCATCATTTTATTTTGTACCTTTCACATCTAAAGAAGCCTCATCAATGAGCTCCCAGCCAGGCAATCTCCTTTTGAGATGCAAATGATTGAAGAACTTCTACACTGATACCAATCCAATAACACAGCCTGCACCCAGGCAGTCATGGAATATCTGCCCCATGACATCAAGAGACCATGCAGCTGACCAGCCACCATGGTGGTCCGATGCTCTTAGAAAGGCTTCTGGGAGCACATCAACACCCCTCCATCCAATAATTGCTGGTGGCGTTACATCCACTTTGGTCACCCATATTGGATGATCTCTCCTTGGGACCCGGTTCTCTGGATGACTATATTGGGGTTCACGCTTTATGGTAATATAATAGATCATCTACAGTAAGGCATGAAGTAAGGACCTCTCACATAGTGTTTAACACAAGATGGTTTGTAAACCACATATGAATAAAGCACAATGCTATACAAAACAAATAAAGCCAACATGATCATTTGAAAAAGTTTTGATAGCAAAACTAATTATTAGTATCTATCAAAGAAACAAAGCATAACTTAATGTCCCTAATTTCTGGTGGTATACAAATGTTTGTGGAACAAAAGAGTGTGGTGATGGTTAATAACAACTTCCCATCTTATTTTCATTATCTTGCAGATTGTTTAGATTTTTATTATTATTCTGTTTCAATTTTAACTTGATTTTGGTTTGTTATATGGGTGTGTGTTGTGTCTGTATGTTCACCGTCTTGTTCCTGCCTTGCACCTAATGCTTGCTGGGATGGACTCCGGCTCCACAATGACACTGCTTACGAGGGTAGTAGGTTTGAAAAATGGATGGACAGATGGATGGTTTGGTATTTACTAAATAAATGAAGAAGTCACTTTGGTACTCAGGTATTTAATCCAGGTAACTGCTTTTCCATCCCTTCTATCCGGCCATCCATTTTTTAAACCCACTTATACTATCCCAGCAAGCACTGGGCATGAGGCAGGAACAAGCCCGAGCAGAGCATCAGTCCTAACCTGCTTGTCTTTGGACGTGTGGGAGGAAAGCTAGAAAGACATGGGGAGAACATGCCAACTCTATGCATGGAGCACATTGGATGTAATCCCTGGTCTCCATACTGCGAGGCAGCAGTGCTTACCTCTGTGCCATCCAGATCCCTTCTATATTTGTCCTAAATATATTCAGTGGCATAATTAGAGGAAAAGGAATCTTTGTTCTCAAAGTGATTTTTTTTTTCAGTCTCTCCTCTGAGCTTCTGGCAAACATTCGTTGTCTAATAAGATTTTGAGACACACACTAAGTATTTATTTTGGTGCCAATAGCTACTCACTAAAGAGCAGTTAAGTCTAAAAAAAAACATCGGTGGTTGGAACATTTCAGAAGTAAATCAAAACTGTCTAAACAGGCTACCTAGGAAAGGGTATGGAAAAGTTATTTTCATTCCATTTCATCAGTTAGTTCTTTGCTGTTTGGATTTAAAGCACTATTTTTTCAGGCATGTTTTGTAAGATTTCTGTTTCTCGATAGTTTTGTCCCAGTTTTTTCCACCATATAGTCTCTGAATTAATAAATCTGTCAGACTTCTATATGTTACCTTCCATTATAAGACCCTGGCTGTAGAGTGTGCTTATCTTTAAACCTAGCTGTTGTATGATTTGTGAGTCTCTTTAGAATTTATTACATATGTAAAGGGTGATCAAACATTATGAGCGTGTCTTTTAGCAGAGAAATGCCAATAAAACCAAACAAGTTTTATTTTAGTATAATCCTTGTGAACATTAAAATTGTTTTATAACAGTTGGTAAAGTTTTTCAGTGTAACTCTAGTAGAATATTTTGTATTGCTTGTGCATTCATTCTGCTGTACCAAACCTGAGAACCACAACAATTGGTTGGTTGGTTGTGGCACCCATTCAAAATCAGTTTCCTAGAGCAGCTTTTGCAACCTTTAAATGGGGATATTGCTTAGAAGCATATATTGGATGGTCAAGACATTCCTGACTGCTATCCCTGTTTACCTAATTACACCAATGTTAAAGCCGATTACCCCACTGTTTTCAAAGTGTTTTTGTAATGACCCCTTTGGAACATGTAGAGGAAAGTAACACACGTGCACACACACCCACAATAAGATTAAGGACTTTTTATTTTTTTCATTTCAGTTTGAATAATGTGCAAATGAGTTTTATACATTCAGTCAGTCATGGCTGTCCATCTGACAATGATGCTGTCCATCCATTTGTCCATCTCTGACACTCCCATTCTGAGAGAGCAACACAATTTGGGGAATGGCAGACATGGGGGCATGATGGATAGGGAAATAGCCCCCCAGGTGCAGTAGGTTGGCATCCATGAAGACGTCTTGCTGCTCTCTTCTCCTCTTGTTGATGAGTTTCACTGTTGTTCGAAGTGACAGACTCCTGTACTGATTGTCTGTCTCCAAAGCACACAAGCCCCAGAATGTGTCTTGAGCTGCCTATGTGGAATGAAGCACACCTTGAGAGAATGCTTCAAGTCATCCTTCCAGCATTTCTTCAGGGCAACCCGAGGTCAAGATCCTTCAGCGTGGTTACCATCTGGGGAAGACGAGACTCATCCATGGAGATAACATGCCCAGTCCACTGGAAAACATGGCTGAGCAGCTTGGCTTCAAAGCTGGTTGATGTGCCATGTTCCATAATTTTAGTGTCCGGGATCTTGTCCTGCCAAATGATGCATAGGATCTTCTGGACCCCTTTTAGAATACAGATTTGCTTATGGTAGGGAGTTCAGGGTTCTTGTTACAGAAGAGATGTTTGTGGAGTTGGCTGAATGCAGAGAAAGCTCTGTCAGAGGTGATTCACAATATCCTCAGTCACAGAGACTGCCAATGAAGGCAAAGCTATTGTTTCGCTGGTGTTCCCCAGTTTCCTCCCACAGTCCAAAGACATGCAGGTTAGGTGCATTGGTGATTCTAAATTGTCCCTAGTGTGTGCTTGGTGTGTGTGTGTGTGTGTATGCGACCTGTGGTGGGCTGGTGCCCTGCCCGGGGTTTGTTTCGTGCCTTGCACCCTGTGTTGGCTGGGATTGGCTCCAGCAGACCCCCGTGACCCTGTAGTTAGGATATAGCGGGTTGGATAATGGATGGATGGATGGATGGATGGAAGTTTCAGACAGAGTGATTACAAATAGCAGGGGATTTCTGTACAGATAACACAATATAAAAGGTGAAAACGTTATAGATTTAATGGTTTTACCATAGTAATTCCAGTCCAAATCCATTAATGCAGAGACAGCAATACTAAAAAAAATATCACTTGGCATTTGGGGACGCACCTTTCCCCCTTTGCTGCTACATCTCTGGTGTCCATTACCAGCCACACATTCATGCATTCATAGTCACAAGCACACAGTCAAACATCATTCAACACTGATCCTGTCTCAGATCATGTTATGCTTTCTGGGAGTTGGTGCCATATCACAGAACTTTCAGAACCTGAATTTATAGAGAAAGGTTTCTTGCCTTTCCCCAATTGGCTGCACTCCTTCCAGATTTGAGTTTCTCCCATGTGTATCCCTCTCAGGCTGCCAGCACATCAGGTGACCCTAAAACACTCACATGCATATTGTTACTATACAGTAGGTGCTCAGTTTCCAACAGCCTAGCAGTAACACTATTGATTGGTTACATAGTTACTGAAAAACAATGTTGCAGAAAAGTTAGGAATAGCACCAATAACAACCTAGTCAAATCTTTAGAAACAGTAAAGAAAGGCAGGTTATTATTATGACAGAATAAAATCGAATAGTTATTTTTGGGTTCAAATTGGACCCTATGTATGATGAAATACAGGCCGGCAAGAGAAACACAATTGGATTCATATAAAACTTTGGAATGTAAGAATATACGAAATTTGACAAATGATGGAGACAATTCGGTCTATTAGGCTTCTTTGCTTAGATAATGGCTAAGCTGTTACGATATTCATCCACATACTTCTTAAAGGTTGTCAAGGTTTCTGCTTCAGCTACATGTCTCGGTAGTTTGTTCCAGAGTCCCACAACTCTTTGAGTAAAGAAGTGCTTCCTGGCTTCAGTTTTAAATGGACTTTGCCTTAATTTTCATTAATAATAATTCATTACATTTATATAGCGCTTTTCTCAGTACTCAAAGTGCTATCCACACAGGGAGGAACCGGGAAGAGAACCCACAATCTTCCACGGTCTCCTTGCTGCCAAGCAGCAGCACTACCACTGCGCCACCTGTGAGGATGTCCTCAAATACGTGATTCAGTTTTAAGATGAAAGAATTCTGCTGGATCTGCTTTATCAATGCCTGTGAGGATTTTGAAGACCTGGATTAGATCCCCACGTAATCTCCTCTGCTTGAAACCAAACAGGTTTAATTCTTTGAGTCTATAAGAGTAGTAAATGTCTTTAAGTTCTGAGATACATTTGGTTGCTCTCCTCAGCACAGCTTCAAGTGCTGCTATGTCTTTTTTATTGGGTGGTGACCAGAACTGCACACAGTACTCTAGATAGTGCATTATATAGTCTAAGCATAACATCAACACGTTTATTGACCTTTTTGTACATGTGATTTGTCAAATATGTGGTTATGTTGAAACCTTCCACTAATTGAAATAAAATTTTTGATGTGAAAATTTGTCAGATTTTAACCATCTGTGGAGAAAGCTGTGAGCACTAATCAGGATCACATGAGGACGAGTTAAGTTTTCTAGACAGAGTAGCTGGAAAACTGACATCAAGGGCATTAATAAAAAATGTGGGCATCACAGCTCACAGATCCTTAAAACAGAGAAGGATTTATTTCAGTCAACGATATCACTGGCAAAGACTCCTTAGGTATAAAACTTTAATCAATGTAACTTAGTTCTTGAATAGCCTCGGAAGGATTTAATTAGATCTCCATTATGGTGGATGTGCTGTAAACAGCTAGAAAACAAGCCTTGTGCGTCTCATGTCCAAGGTATAGGTGTTAATGGAGAAATATTATGGCATTACACGAATGATTTGGAACCAAATTAATGTAAAAAAAAATCTCTCTATATATATTTATATATACATTATATATATACTGTATATAAATATACTGCTCAAAAAATTAAAGGAACACTTTTTAATCAGAGTATAGCATCAAGCCAATAAAACCTCTAGGATATTGATCTGGTCAGTTAAGTAGCAGAGGGGGTTGTTAATCAGTTTCAGTTTCAGGAGATTCCAGGAGACAGGCAGTTACTCTAGGAGAGCTGGACAGGGCTGTAGAAGGTCCTCAACCCATCAGCAGGACCAGTGTCTGCTCCTTTGGGCAAGGAGGAACAGGATGAGCACTGCCAGAGCCCTACAAAATTACCTCAATCAGGCCACTGGTGTGTATGTCTCTGACCAAACAATCACAAACAGACTTCATGAGGGTGGCCTGAGGGCCTGACGTCCTCTAGTGAGCCCTGTGCTCACTGCTGGGCACTGTCAAGCTCGATTGGCATTTGCCATAGAATACCTGAATTGGCAGGTCCACCACTGGCGCTCTGTGCTTTTCACAGATGAGAACAGGTTCACTCTGAAAGGGTCTGGAAAAGGCGTGGAGAATGTTATGCTGCCTGTAACATCGTTCAGCATGACCAGTTTGGTGGTGGTTCAGTGATGGTCTGGGGAGGCATATCCATGGAGGGACGCACAGACCTATACAGGTTAGACAACAGCACCTTGACTGCCATTAGGTATCAGGATGAAATCCTTGGACTCATTGTCATACCCTATGCTGGTGCAGTGGGTCCTGTGTTCCTCCTTGTTCACGACAATACCCGCCCTCATGTGGTGAGAGTATGCAGGCAGTTCCTGGAGGATGAAGGAATTGATACCACTGACTGGCCCCCACGCTCACCTGACCTAAATCCAATAGAACACCTCTGGGACAATATGTTTTGGTCCATCCGACACTGCCAGGTTACTCCTCAGACTGTCCAGGAGCTCAGTGATACCCTGGTCCAGATCTGGGAAGAGATCCCCCAGGACACCATCCATCGTATCATTACGAGCTTGCCCAGACATTATCAGGCATGCATACAAGCACGTGGCAGCCATACAAACTACTGAGTACAATTTTCAGTTGCTGCAAGGAAATTTCGGCAAAAAAGACTAGCCTGCCACATCATTTTTTCACTTTGATTTTCGGGGTGTCTTTGAATTCAGCCCTCAGTAGGTTCATAATTTTCATTTTCATCAAACGATGTGGCATCCTTTTGTTCCTAACACATTACCCAGTCCATATCAGTATAGATATCCAGCAGGATTTCTTTCCCATTGAGATCTGATGTGTTTTCAAAGTGTTCCTTTAATTTTTTTAAACCAGATATTGATCTCTGAGGTACCAGGTTAACACACATAGATTTCCATGAAAGTAATGTGGTTATGTGACTATGTAAAATTTTATCCGGGTTACAGTTAAGAATTTTGTAGTCTGCGTATGTTTGTTGCATTCTGTTAACCTGTGCCAGTGTAAGCTTTACACAAGCATCCACCAGCCATGGGTAAAAATGGTGGAAGTGCCTTAAGATACATTTCCTGTGACAAATGCTTGGGTGATCACATTATTACTTCTCCTGGTTGAAATAATCTATGTTAATATTTCAGAAATCAATACATTTTTGTAGATGAACTGAACGTATGGTGCCAAGTTCAGCAGCAAAATCTCGGGAGCAGGGTTGGTGTAACATGTTAGAAGTAATGTGTGTATAGTCCAGTTACTTTTTTAAGTAACAACTAACCTAACTCAATAAAAATACCTGTAATTATCATTATCCCAGCAGCAGTGAGTGTAAGGCAAGAAGCATATGTACCAGTAGTCTGTTTTTTTTTTACTGCTCAATCGCAGAGCCAAACAGAAAACAGTGTGCCTCATGTTATCTGCTAACAGAAACCTATAAATAAAGTGTCAGTTAAATTCTAATCCAGTAATTTGGAAATAAGCAATCTGAAACAGTGTGGTTGGGTGACACAGTGGCCCGTGTACATGCAATGAATCTCTGAGATTTCAATTTGGGATAGAAAGGGGGTGGATATTTTGTTTTTAACAGCACATAAAGGACTAAGGCATTGTATTTATAAAACACAAGACAATTATCCATGCCTGTTTTTGGATTCAGAGTGGCCAATGATGACGCTTAACTCTTTTTCGAGCAATTGGAGCATTTTGCCAAAGGAGAATTCCATAAGTGGACTCAGGCACGAAAACCAGATTTCTGTCTTAACTGGGTTGCTCATCTTACTCCAGTCTTGTGTGTCCATGTAACGGCACTCAATGACAGAACCAGAATCTGTGTCATAAACATGAAAATTAGTAAGAATAGAAATGACAGCTATAAAATGGTGTATCTGTCTCTGACACATTCTAGCAGGGTCTATATGGGAATGAAGTGACAGAGCTTGATGACTCTTGTAAAACAGAACTTAGAAAAATCGTAACATAGAGCCGGCAGGGTGGCATGCTGGACAATAATGTATTGCATGCATCTTGAAACAATCCTGTTCATAATATTTCTAATATATGAGTCAGGTCTAAATGCACAATGGTCAGCTATGTAGTGTCTAGAAGAGATGGCATTCCTCCTAAGATGCAACAAAAATAACATCTACTCTTTCCATCAGTGGAGAATATGAATATATAAAAAAGTACTAGTTCTTAAGCCTAGGAGTTGCCTGAGGTGAGGGACTGCAAAGGATGAAGTTAGAGGAAAAGCATTCCCGTAAGTTTCACAATTTCACTCCCAGTGTAGTGAGTGTGATTTATCAATATCACGTTTTGCTAAAAAAGCATATTATATTTTTGTTAAGATTTCTAATTATTATGTTGCGTACTGTTTATATGGCTTCATCCATCCTGCTGCTATGTCAGTTCCCATCTTATGATTTGACACAGTCGCTGCTCATGATGTCATCTGATCACTACTCTATAGGATGGTGGCGCTTGCATACACATATCCTATCTCTGGAGTGAGGAAATGCTAAAAATTACATTAAGTTCTTGTTAGGAAATCCAAGCTTTAAGTTAATTTGGTACTGACCTTTTCCTGGTTTTTATTTTGACTTTGGCATCTTTTTTGTCCCAGTACTGATGAAAGATTGTCCTGACTTCCTTGTTATTTAAACTATGGACTTATTTAACAACTGCGGTGGGTTGGTGCCCTGCCCGGGGTTCGTTCCTGCCTTGAGCCCTGTGTTGGCTGGGATTGGCTCCAGCAGACCCTCGTGACCCTGTGTTAAGATATAGCAGATTGGAGAATGACTAACTGACTGACCATTTAACTATTTAAATTGTAATTTCGTCCTTTCAAATTCTGTTTCCTTATCTATTAACATCCTCTCAAAAAAAATAAATTTAGTGGACGCTGCTTGTGTTCACAAGACTGACAGCTCAGGACATGAATGATACAAATTTGTGACAAAAATTCCAGCTTGTTTTTTTATGATCAAATATTTTCTGAAGGCTATCCAACGAAAATACAATGGAAGCCTCAAAACTAAAGGTAGAACAGTATATATGTTTATGTAAGAGAAAAGGAAACACCGGCAATAACGCCCACAAATTCCAGCATTTGTGAAGAGCAAACGCCATCAGTATCAGCCTTTGCAGAGCAAGATGAGCACAGGTAACAAAACTGAATCGGGTGGCCTAAGAAACCCCCTTGTGCATGAGAAACACCAGCGATACAGTCCTGAATTTTGTTTCAAACTACCACTTAATAACTTCAAACCTGATGCTTCATTTATTTCACAAATAATGGTTCAAAACAAAATTAAGTTAAAGAAAGAGTGGTGTACAAGGACTTCCAAAAAGATGCAAGGGTAGATTTCAAACAGTTGTTCCAAGGCAGAACATAATGTGAGATTTAAGACAGATTGAAATAAAAAAAATCAACATAGACCTTATGTTTTTAAGTAGATAAATGGGATTTCCATTTGGTGTGGTATAATAATACGCATCCAATCCCTTATTTGGTTTTGGATATCAGAATAGGCCGATAAAACCAATTTTCCTTCTTTGATACCCTTTTTGAGCATTTTAACTCTTCTTCTACATGTTTTGCCTATTTTTTAAAATTTCTTCCTAACTCTATCGACAAGACAGACAGACAGATAGACAGACAGACACAGTTTTCCTTTTATTAAGGTGGATAACCTGATATTTGTCCATCCAGCAGTTACTCTAAGTTGGACATATTCATCGTTAACATTTGCACCATCTATTGGAATGTATTTGTAATGCATGTAGTAATAAAAAGCATTGTCTTTTTCATTCCAACAGATGGCTCATCACAAACATTAGCAGTGGCTTTACAAGTCCCATAATAGATAGATATCTAGATAGATAGATAGATAGATAGATAGATAGATAGATAGATAGATAGATAGATAGATACGTTATTTTTCCCAAGGGGAAATTCACATAATAAACTGCATAGAAAAAAGACATAACAAGCAGATGGACACCCAGATAAACAGACACACACTCAGATGCCTGTACTTTTATTAAGATGGATATGAGAACATAATGGGATGTTTGAAAGAAGAAGTGAAAAAAAGAAGTGATCAAAAGGCTGCAGTCTTATCAATCAGATTTGGCCTAAATATTCAACGACAGAAAAAAATATGTCATGGGTAGTTAATCAGGGTTGTTTACATACCAAAAACACAAAGTGGAAGGGCAACAGTCCCACTATATTTTTCCATGAAAAAAATACATGCATACCTAGGACTCCTGGCTTTGCTAGGCCGCCTATTGATCAACATTGCTTTGTCCACTTTAGTTTTAATAAATCAAAACTAATTACCTTTTCTTCATAATGGTATAATGATTTTGAAAGGAGCTGTTATATGTAATAAGAATTCTGCAGGTCTATTTGAATGGAAGTAACCCAATAATCAATCAAATTGTAGTGGGCAAGAGTAGGAATCTATACATAAGCAGATAATGAGCACGTCAATGGAGTAGGCAGGTGGATAGTATTGTTCCTGTTCAAGCGAAGGAAAACATTTTGAAGAGCAGTGCAAGAACTGGAGACACTAACAATTGATCGTAAAAAAAAAAGCTGTTTCAAGGTTTGCTGGTGGGTGAGGATGGGAATGCTGAAAACTATTGACAAGCTAATTGACTACTCTTTAACGGGGACAATGAAGGGATTGGGAAGCTTACCAGAAAATAAGACTACGTTGATTCAGAAAATTGATTTTTTTACCCATCTGAACCAATGTTGACTTCTTCAAATATAACTTACAATGCACAAATAAGTTTCTAAGTACAACGTTTTTATAATGTATCCAATAACATAATATCAATAATTGCTTATGAATAATTACAAAAAATTACAAAAATATTTTCTTTTGTGATGAGCTTCATGTGACATATATGCTGGCCTTTCCCTGATAAGCTCTGAAGTTTCAGTACAAATTCTGCTTGTGCAAATGAAGGTTTTTTTTTCCATTCTTCATATAGTAGAATTATAAACTTTCTGGAGTTCTTTTTCACCAACTGCCACCAGACTACATAATGCCTTACCCAATCGTTCACACCTATACCCTTGCTAGAGGTAATGAGCACGCTGATATGTTTCTTTATGTTATTAAATTAGGTCTCTAGTTGTAAGTTTTCCACTGCATTTATAGTTTGCTGTTTTTACTGTTTTGCACTGTGCAACATTCTGTGTTACTGCTGGAGCAAGAGAATTTCCACTTGGGGATCGATAACATAATGTATACCCTTTAGATTTTGAAATTCTCCCATCTTAATCTGACACTGCATACAAGGTGCAAACAACATCCCATGAAGTGTAAATCAGTTTCATGGTTCACTTACATGGACACCTTTCACCAAAATCCGTTCAGAACACATGGACTCACCCTGGTGCTGGAGATGTAGAACTTGTACCAGTAGAGCGTATTCACAAAGTGGCAGACAAGAATCATTTGTCTGCTGTTTTAACTAATTTTCTTACGAGTTACAGTATCCTGATTGCCTGTTCATACAACCCCTTACTGATCTTCTGCCAAGCTCCGGGTAACAACTTATTCAACAACATTGCACCTGACATTTTTGTTATGTATTATTGAAATAAAATTAAGAAAATAAAAATAACAAGCTATAGCCATTACATTTTACGGGGAAACTGTTGTGATAGTTTGGTGAAGCTTTCACTTTTTAGCCTGTGTAATCTGCAATATGCTAGTAAAGACAAAAAGTAGAGAACTACTTCTGTTGTCATAATATGTTTGGTCATTTATTCATCTTTCTTGATTGCCTGGATGTTAAGGTTCTGAGTTCTCTACTGGTGAAGCTGATGGCATTTATACCAGTCCCAGCAGCCTCAACAGCTACATGATGCACTGGAACCAATTTTACAGTGTCATTTATTACATTTACAACCCTGCAAGCATGAAAAGCCAGGTATGACCAACTCTATCTATCTATCTATCTATCTATCTATCTATCTATCTATCTATCTATCTATCTATCTATCTATCTATCTATCTATCTATCTATCTATCTATCTATCTATCTATCTATCTATCTATTGTGATGAAATGACAACTCTAGGAATCTCCAAAAAGAGGTGGGGAATGAGCCCGTATAATGTCTGTCGAACAAAATATAAAAAAAAAAGCGAAAAGATGATAAAAAACAAGAGCAATTGACAATGGAGTAATGAATACAGGGAGTTTGTATAGAAAATGGTGGCAGGAAATGATCTATACAGGAAATAACATGAAATGCAGAGAGTCGGAATTTACGTCATCATTGGGGGTCGGACGTGATGTCATCATGGATGGCCACAACTGACATTATTCTATAAATCAGAAGTGATGTCATTATGGCATAGCCAGAAGTGACATCATATGAGGGAGCCAGAGGTGATGTCATCAATAGATTTCGGAGTTGGATGGAAGCCATTTTGGGTGACCGGAAGTATAGTGGGTGAGTTATCGTGAGTGTTTGTCTTCTTTGATTCCTAATTTCTGGATGGAGAGAGAGAGGCATTAGAACATACAATCAACCCTTTATCCCTTGTAATATCACTCACCTTAGAGCTTGTTGGCTGCCTCCTAAGTGCATGTGTGTGACACGATCTATCTATCTATCTATCTATCTATCTATCTATCTATCTATCTATCTATCTATCTATCTATCTATCTATCTATCTATCTATCTATCTATCTATCTATCTATCTATCTATCTATCTATCTATCTATCTATCTATCTATCTATCTATCTATGTCAAAAGAATGTGAAGGGCTTCAGTAAAGTCTAACTCTGTGTAAAAGGCAAGTCCTTATGTGCTTGAATGAATGTAATCGCACTATTTGATCAATATCTAAATCTATCAAATCTATCAAATAGTATATCTAAATCTATCAAATCTTGTATGAGGAACCTTTGAACAAGCATATGATGAAATCTACATTTATTGGTCAGTTATTTAGTAACCTTACTACAGAGCACAGCCTATGGCCTTAGAATCAATTTTTACATGTTCAGATGCAGGACATGGTTTATAATTGATGATATGCAGTCCTCAAAGTATAATTACTTCCATTTTATATGTGGATGGGTGTACGTGCATTTCTTATCTGATCTTTTAAATTTTAAATTAAACATTCAAACAGGAATTGTGAATTACTATAATTCTGGCCTTAAATATCCTTAAATAATAACATTAATGTTCATTGACATCCTCACTTTCCTCAGTCTGTGAGCTGATCCATGCCAGGTTTTGAGGCTGGTGGCCACATTTTCAGGCCAATGGATTTTAGCAAATGAGAAGCACTTCCTCAATGTTCTATCTGCACCCCTTTCAATTCATTGACTGATTGAAAGATCTGGTTTTGCTGAAAAGGTTAATTGTTTTGACTCATGTCTGTTCTTTATGTAGAGTATTATTTTGGTTAGGTGTTTCTAGTTCCTCCACCGCTCAGTTTATTGTTATATATAATAGAATATGAATACTTTTTGAGCTGAAGAGTAGGTTTTCATTACACACTAATTAAGAAACGTGCTATATGAAATCTTGTACAAAAATCATTTACATTACCTGAATATTTCTTTTCATGTATCTTTCCATACATTCATTTTTTTTCATTCACCCTTTCCCCTTTCATCTCAAGGTGCCATGTCAGTGTTAGCTGATGGCATCAAACTGGTTTAAAAATTTTGAACCTCGGGGTATACGGCACTGACTTCTAAATCCAGTAAGAAAAGGAGAGAATAAATGGAGTTTTGGATTGGACAGTACAAGTCAAACACATTGAGGATACAAGAGCATAATTATATTAACAAATACAAAAGCTGGAAGGGGAATAAGACAAAAAGCAAGCAAAAAAAGTTAAAATCAAGACCAATGAATACCAGGAGCAAGACAGGACAAAGTATTAGGTTAACCAAGAGGCCAAAAACAAAGGCACTTAATACTCGAAATGAGTTAGAAATTGACACAATAATGAAATAGTATGTGTCTGTAAGAACAGCTAGAAAATTGCTAGCATCTGTAAATGGGAGCATTGCATCTTGATAAAGCATAATTAGTGTCGTGGGTGAACAAAATTATAAGGTATGAAGAAGCAGAATAAAAAAGAAAACATTTGTTTATTTATTATCCGTCTTGTAGTATTGTTCCTTATGCAATTTATGCCATGTTGCCTTGAATGTGAAGTGCATGTACAGCCCTGGCCAAGCCGGCTGTCACAGTGTGGACTAAATAAATACAGTACTTTGTTATGTAAGGTTAAATGATGTACCATACTTTTATAGTCAACCCTTAACATAGTAAGCTACTGTTGAAGTAATGCTTCGTTTTTACATATGGAAAATGTAATTACAAAAAAACAATTGCTATAAACAATGCTTACAAGGTCAAGGTATTGCTTTTACAATAAACTTCTACTACAGTTTTGATGCTGGTGAGCATCTTAACATTCATAAATATACACACTATACAAATAAATTAACAAACACGATTTCTTTGCCATTTTTTGCACAAGTGTAAGGGGTTCCACTTCGCCACATCACCAATCTTCCAACACTCCCACACTCATGGCCGTCACTCCCTACTTAACTTCCTTTAACGTGAAGCAATGGGTGGAAGGTGGATGTTTAATTCTGACTTATGGGACAACAAGCAGCAGTTGCATGAATTCATCATTGTGCAGATTTATACATGAACATTAAATGCTAATCATTAGTAGTTTGGCTGTGCATTCAGCCTAATTTGCATGTAAATGATGAACAGTGTAATTATTTCTGTCATTGCGTTATAGCTGGAAATGTTTGCAAGTGCACTGAGCTTGTAACTCCATAAACGGAGCTATACGAAAACAAATTCAATTGAACAGAATCACTGGCCAAATAGCATTAGAATCTCTAAGGTTGAACAAAGGTTAATCATCACACTGTAAGAGATGAACTTTTGGACTGAGGGAGCTCACCAGAAATTTAAAGTCACTGCAGATTTTCAACTGTGCATCTTCAATGGCCATTATGGAATGATAATTTAAAGATAAGAAAAAAAGAAAACAAAGTGTTAGGAGCTAATCATTCAGTAAGCAATGTAACGAGAAGAAACAGAGCAGACACACTGATAAAGGTGAGAAAGAATAAACATTATTAACTGAAATGTAAGCTATAAGAAGAATGTGCAGTGCATTAACCGACAGTATAACATTGATCCTTTTATAAGCTGAGAAAAGATTCTTAAATTGTAACTGCCACATAGCCGTTGAAGTGTTGTAACCCTGATGGTGCAGAAGAATAGGGAAGTACATGTTTTGCAAAGTGCTGTCTCTGTAAAACTAGCCATAGCTGAATTGCATAGCCTAATTTGGATGGGTAATCTGGGACTTTGGGCATGCTGACTACCGTGTACTTCTGCACATACTGATTTAATGTGTCATCTTAAGCTACTTGCAAACTCTGCGTGACCTCAAATTGAACTGACATACTTCCTCTTTTTGTTTAGTAAACAAATTGGTATAAAACTGAGCTAACTTCCTTTTTTGAGCAGGTTGTCTGATCTGACCTGTCGGTAGCAACTTGAGCTGACAGGTGGGCAGCCTGCCTCCTCTCACCAAGAATAAATAAATTGCTTTTTATTTTAAATTGGTGTTTTTGTCTCCCGTTGTTTTTCCGACTTCAGCGACCACAATGGTTTGGGGGAATTCCCCGTATACTGTCAAGCAATCCAAGTAGTCTATTCAGACTGGTACAGGAAGAATGAGACACACAAGGATGATGAAACAAGGAAATGACGGGACTTTTATGTAGAAATGACAGGAAGTGATGTATACAAAAGGAAATGATGATGAGGATGAGCAACGGAGATAACAATGTAATCAGAAGCCAGACATGAGGTCATCAAGAGTGGACCGGAAGTGAGGTCATCGGGCTGGGATGGAAGGAGAAACACTTGTTGCTGGGATTGCGGAAGTGGACTTCTGAAAGGTACAATATTTACAGTAATCCCTCACCTATCGCGGGGGTTACGTTCCAGAGCCCCCCGCGATAGGTGAAAATCCGCGAAGTAGCGACCTATATTTATTTTATTATTTAAACATATTTTAAGGCTTTATAAACCCTTCCCACACTGTTATAAACCTTTCTCATTCTCTTGTTAACCTTTCCCACACTCTTATAAACACTTCCTATGCTCTTAAACACTTTCTACATTCTTAAACACCTCAGACCAACACTGCACGCAGCGATCAGACGTCAATGTGTCTGCACTCGCTTTGTGAAGGGGGGCAGCTGAACTCACGCT
Source organism: Erpetoichthys calabaricus (assembly GCF_900747795.2). Taxonomy (NCBI): domain Eukaryota; kingdom Metazoa; phylum Chordata; class Cladistia; order Polypteriformes; family Polypteridae; genus Erpetoichthys; species Erpetoichthys calabaricus. The sequence continues at coordinate 128,474,955 of NC_041395.2, read as the reverse complement.
GAGCAGAAATGGACTTTGTGCTGCTTCTGCCAAAATGCCTGCTTGCCGCTCTGCGCATTCGGAAGGAGGAGGAGTGTGTGTGTGGTTTTGTGAGGGCTGAACGCACGTTCGCTCAAAGCCCCCCTTCCCGGAGGCGCAGTTCGCATTGTCAAGGGGGTGGGGAGCTGAATGAACGCTAAGGAGAAGTGGACTTTGTGCTGGCTTTGTGCTGCTTGTCGCTCTGCCTGTCAATAATTTAAAAGCCTGTACATCACCAATTTTCCTGTCTCACTGTCTTGTCTTGCGTGAAGTTAAAATGTTTTATAATAGTGAGATGTTACTCATATCCTTAGCCCGACATCCACATATCATATGTGTTAACAAAGTGTGTTTTATAAGTTTACATGTGTTTAAAGCATGTGGGATGGGTATTTTAAGGCTTAAACTATAAAAATGTTTATTTATATGGTCTTTCTATATCGCGGATTTTCTCCTGTTGCTGATGGGTCTGGAACATAACTTCCGCGATAGGCGGGCAATCACTTGTATTTAAAAACCCGCGAAGTCGTGAATCCGCGAAAAGTGAACCGCGAAGTAGCGAGGGATTACTGTATTCCTCCGGTTTTCTGCTGAATAAGGGAGAGAGGCATTAGTGCTCTGTTTTAAACCCGTATTTCTCGTTTTGTCGTGCTTCATTGAGCCCATTGGCTGCCCCCTAATCGTGCATGTGTGACAGTGCATATACTGTAAGGGACCATCAGATTACCCATTGGGGGAGACTTTTGAGGCAGTAAAGGAAGAGATTGAGTTTCCACCCAAAGGCTGAATGTGTCTGTCTACTCTTTCTTGAGGCAACAACATCCAAAACTTAAATGAACTTATTGAACAACTTGGCTTGGCCCTTTTCATAACAGTTGCTGGGTACTGACAAATTCATTGTGTAAAGGAGGAGGTGATGTTTAGGACCTTCTTCCCACCCTAGATATTACAAACCACATCTTTGTTTGCAGGCTTTTTGGAGTGATAGTAAAATTCCAATGTCTGCCAGCACAAAGTTTTTCGTAAACACAAAATGGGAAATCACTGTTGTTTTCTCACATATTTGTGAAGGACACTTACTCCAACTAGATGCTGCTCTTTAACCCTTAAAAGATGCTAGGCTATATATCAGTATGAATCAATGGCATTTTGTTGTGCGGGAAGTGAAATACCTGGGGATAGTCTGTCAAATAAAGCTGCAAATGTCCAGGGTTTAAGAAGTATTTATCAGAAAGCACAATAATACCTCAGATAACAAATCCTCTGAGGACAAAGCTGCTTTGTAATGAAGCTGGCAAAAAATAAGCTGTAGCGCACGTTCAAGTGAAGCTAGAGCGCTGTGGAAGTCATTGTGCAGCTTCTCTACATAGTCATTGATATTATGTCTACTGTTGAACGGGTGATTATTATATACAATACAATACAATACAGTTTATTTTTGTATAGCCCAAAATCACACAGGAAGTGCCGCAATGGGCTTTAACAGGCCCTGCCTCTTGACAACCCCCCAGCCTTGACTTTCTAAGAAGACAAGGAAAAACTCCCAAAAAAACCCTTGTAGGGAAAAATGGAAGAAACCTTGGGAAAGGCCGTTCAAAGAGAGACCCCTTTCCAGGTAGGTTGGGTGGTGTCAAAAGAAGGGGGTCAATACAATACAATACACAGAACATATATGTGTGGAGTGCTTAGGTATTCACGACTACTATAGTTATTTGAATATTTTTTATAAAGCAATAAGTAAAATTTGCAAAGTTTGTTATTAAAATATAACACAATATCTTTTGAAAATAAAATGTAGATTATAAAGAGGGAAGGAGATGGCTTAAAGAAATGCCACATAGGAGAATCTTAAAGGTTAGCAAGTGGGCCATGAATGGATGAAAGAAGCCATTACAGAGTGTGGAAGGAGGAACGGAGACGGAGAGCCCTTACATGCATGCATTTAGGATGTGCTTCTCCTCTGCTGGGAGCGTGGCCACCAGCTTAAAGACCCTGGCATGGATTGGCTCACACAGTTAGGGAAAGTGAGGCAGATGGTGTTGCTTCCGACTCCATGTGAAAAACATGATGATGCAGTGTCAGTGGTGAGAATGTGCCGGCAGATGACAGCATGCAGAGCCTCATGGGAGAACACTGGGGCAGAGGTGGCAACCTACCCTTACCCCCACTCACCACGACATTACAGTATGTGTGTATATTCCTTGAATTGGAAATGATAACACAAATGAGATGTTAAAGTACAACTCTATCTGGGAGTTGAGGGGTCTTTCCTGAAGGTTCATAATCTGCCTTATGATGAGAGGCAGTCCTTTTTCTGACTTGCCAAAAAAGTGAACAAACTAATGTTACAGTATGGAAATGGAAATCTTTCTTTTCTCTCTTTATAATAAAATTGTATTTATTTCCAGACGTATACATTACAACTGAATACTTAAAATGCAACCATTAAACACATATTGATATAAGCAACAGATAAAAAATCTGTCCAAACCAAAGTACAATCGATCCAGTGAATTAGAAAAAAAGAACCATTCACCTGAACAAGGGGCCTGAGTTGCCTTGAAAGCTTGTATATAGTAATCTTTTTAGTTAGCCAATTAAAGGTGTCATTTTAGTTGACGTCTCATTATAAAAAAACACATTAAAAATCTTGCTCCAACCCAAGACAGAGAATCTGTAATGAGAGGCCCACCATAAAACAACTGGAGTTAAGCTCAGGCATTGGCAGGTGCCCAGCAGACCTACTCCAGAATAATAAAAAAATGTTATTCTAAAAAAACTCGGATAGTTCCACACAAGCAAAATTAGCTCTTTTCTAGTTGAAAATCATAGTGAACTTATCACTAGACCATCATTAATACAAGGCGGTATTGCCAGGGCTCAAAGTGGGCCGTTACTCAATGATACGGAGTCCCAGCTCTTCTCAGTTTTTATCTGTTGTGTGCCGGCACTCTTTGGTGCATACTGGTAGTGTTTTCAATCCTGCCAGGCTCACATCTTGCTTATTCGCACCTGCCCTGATCACCGCCACCCTTTAAAGGACAGAGGTGGCAACCTACCCTCACCCCCACTCACCAGGACATTACAGTATGTATGAACATTCCTTTGCTTCAATGTGCATGTGTTGTGGTGCTCAAAATTCCAAGGGGGAAGCTCAATACTCCCCCAACACCAACCCCCTTATACCCCAACATAGCAGTGTTAAACATGAGGTACTGACACTAATGTACATCCACTTCAGGCAGTGGGTATTGCTACAAACAGTGCTAATAAGAAGAATTCGAAAGAGTGAGGTATGAACGTAATCCGACACAGGATAGATCTTACTGCAGGAAATACTATACATTATGGGTAAATATTGTATGCTATTTCTTCTGATAATGAGGCATAAAAAAAATCCGGACTCTTTGTCCACAAAGAGATGTATAAAAATCATCTTCTCTATTATAAGGATTGTATAGCTCAAACCAAATCTAATTATTACACTCAGTTAATTACTTGTAATACGGGTAACACCAAGTCTTTGTTTTCTTTACTTAATAATGTTACACAACCTCCAGACTCTTTACCATCTCACCTTTACTCAACTGCTTTCTGTAATTCTCTTATGTCTTTTTTCAATGAGAAAATCCAAAGGATACATCAGCACCTTGGTCCAGATCCTCTCTGTATTCCTTCTGAACTACACTCGCCTATTCACTCTTTCTCTTCTTTCCAGCTTCCCACTTCCTCTGAAATCTCAGATCTCATCTGCAAATCTAAGTTATCTACTTGTCAGCTAGACCCCCTGCCTACAGTTCTGGTTAAAGCTTGCCTCCCCTCTTTAGTCCCTCTCATTTCTGCCATCATTCACTCTTCTCTTACTACTGGTATTATTCCCTCATCTTTCAAAACTGCTGCTATAACCCCAATACTAAAAAAAACCTGGTGCTGATCCTACTAATTTCAATAATTTTCGCCCCATTTCTAACTTGCCCTTTATCTCCAAAATACTTGAAAAAATAGTAGCTATCCAACTTCACACCCACTTATCTCATAATAATCTATATGAAAAGTTCCAGTCTGGTTTTCGCTCCCTTCATAGTACAGAAACGGCACTTGTTAAAATTACCAATGACCTCCTTATGGCTGCTGATTGTGGTCTAATCACTATTCTCATCCTCCTTGATCTGAGTGCGGCCTTTGATACTATTTGTCATACCACTCTCCTTAATAGATTATCTTTGATTGGCATTACTCACACTCCACTTGATTGGTTTAGATCCTACCTCTCAGGCCGCACTCAGTTCATACAGCTTAAAACCTTCACATCCCAACTCACCGCTGTTACTTCTGGTGTGCCCCAGGGCTCTGTCCTGGGGCCTCTTCTTTTTATTATTTACCTTCTTCCCCTTGGCAATACTTTTCGCAAATATAACATTAATTTTCACTGTTATGCTGATGACACCCAGCTCTACCTTGATGGTAAACCCACCTCCTCTTTTCCACCACCCTCGCTTATTGACTGCATTTCAGAAATTAAATCCTGGTTTTCTTCGAATTTTCTTAAATTAAACAGTGACAAAACTGAGGTTCTCCTCATTGGTTCAAAATCATCATTATCCAAAACCAATAATCTTTCTCTTATTATTGATAACTCTGTTGTTTCCCCATCATCTCAGGTCAAGAGTCTGGGTGTCATCCTCGACAGTACTCTATCTTTCCAATGTCACATTAATAACATCATCCGGTCTGCTTACTTCCACCTACGTAATAGTAATCTCATTCGCCCCTCCCTCACTACTCATACCACTGCCATTCTTGTTCATAGTCTTGTCACTTCTCGGCTGGACTACTGCAATTCACTCCTCTTTGGTCTCCCTAATAAATCTCTTCATAAGCTTCAGTTAGTCCAGAATTCTGCAGCACGCATCATTATTCGAACCCCATCTATTCACCATATTACTCCGGTCTTGCAGCAGCTTCATTGGCTCCCGATCAAGTTTCGTACTGATTTTAAGATTCTGCTATTAACATTTAAGGCCATCCATAACCTCGCCTCTCCATATCTGTCTGACCTTCTTCATGTTGCCATTCCATCCCGTAACCTTAGATCCTCTTCCTCCACCCATCTGACCGTCCCTCCCGCCCGTCTAATCACCATGGGGAGCAGAGCTTTCAGCCGTTCTGCTCCCAAGCTCTGGAATTCACTACCTGCAGAGCTCCGAAACATCAAATCATATTCATTTTTCAAATGCAAACTTAAAACGCATCTGTTTAAAATGGCTTGTTCTTTTTCCTTCTGATTATAGTGGTTTTGTTTGGTTTTAATTTTTAGATTTTCTGATGTTTTAAGTTGTTTATAATTGTGTCTTTTATTTATTTATTTATTTATTTATTTATTTATTGTTTGTTTGTTCAGTGTCCTTGAGTTCTCTGAAAGGTGCCTTGTATAAATAAAATGTATTATTATTATTATTACTAAAAATAAATACACACATACTGTATCTACAAATGTAGCACAATTCATATAAAAACAACTAGCACAAACACCAGCCAATCAGAGCAAACCAAGCACCAGATTCATACTCAGAGGCTCTAAATCTCAACTGTTGTCAACCATCCATGATGATTTTTCCCTGCTCAATGAAAGAAGTTGGCGCTATGTAAATAAAATCTGTTATTATTATTAAGTCCACAACACAAAACTCCAGTGGGGTCCTCGTTGTTACATTTTGGGTCGCTTGAAAATTTGCTGTGTGAAACACAACCAGACTAACTGATGAATGAAACAAACTAACTAATCATCTTGTAAAATGGCACAAAGCAAATGAGCTAAGAGTACGAAAACGACTTTGTTTAACGGTAAAAGGAGGCCAAAAAGAACCAAACAGATTTTATGCACAGTGACTTTTTTTCTTTTCCCACTCATTCAGTAATATCACACAGTAGTTTACAGTAGCCTTTTTAATTAATTTATGCCATATAAAGCAGTCTGTCTGTCAAAGATAAATTATTAAGTAAGTACTGCACAAACCAACAGAAATACCTTTGTACTTGCGCTGTGAAGATATTTGTCTGAACTAATAAATGGGTAGACTAACTTCTTCTTAAGAAAGAAAACACCATGGTTCCATCTTTTTAAAAAGCTCAGCTAGATGGTCAGACATCAATTAGCTTCCAAATCTGTCCAAAAAAAAAAAAATTCAAGGATAACCTTCATTGAAAAATCAATCATTTCACTTAAAAGTATTAAACAATGCAGAAGAGAAGTGGTATGTTTTGATATGTTGTTGCCAGTAGAGGGTGCTTATACTATAACTTTAGTTCTTGTCATTTCATATACAGTTTCGACAATTAATGTCATGGTGGGCCATGAGGATAATAAATGCACAGTACATAAAACTGAGCAAATATATCTTAATTTTGATGAAAATATCTTTAACTAAATATTCAAAGATAAAATTATTTACAAAAAACAGTTTTAATCACACTTTTTCTAATGTCATTTGAAAGATCTAGAGAATAATATAATACTCTGCTGATTGTTTAATTGTTTGAATTTCTAAAACTGGCTTCCCGAATGTTTTTTAAAAAAGCTGGTGCAGCACGATGGTGCAGTGGTCAATGAGGATCCTAAGTTCAATCCCTGGGTTTGAATTCTTTCAGATTTCATAAATGTGTTAATGTGTAAAGGACTGGCATCCCTTCCAGCACTGGTCCTTGGCTTGTGTCACACCCTACTGCCATCCTCTGCAGCTTCCCATTACACTACAACTGGGTTCAGAAAATGGATGGACGGGAGTATCTGCAGGCATCACAACTAAGGCTGTCCACATTCAGCTCTCATTATTCATACTGCTTTGCAACAAGAACTGCAGGACTTTCTTTACTTAGTTGACACCGAGCCAGCATTTGTAAAATAACCTTGCCTCAAGGGCTTTTGGTAATTGCAGTTCTTTTTGGAACTAAAGAAAAAAGATAATATCCAGAAATAGCACAGTACATTTACACCTTTTAAGTTCTGATGCCTTTAATTTGTGATGGCATTTTAGATGTAAGAATGATGAAGAATAATAAATCATTTGAGGCCATAACTGAAAAATCCTTTATTATAATATTTCATAAAATAATTTTGGCAATGCTAGAGAAGATTAAGTGTAAGGGCCAAATGTTAAAAGCAATAATTCAAATGCTAACATGTCTTTAAGGTGTAATTCCAATGGATTAATATTACAGTGGCTTTGGAATATGGCTGGCAATTGATTTCTATATTCAAACTTGAATACCTCATGTGAAAATAATTAACTGACTTTATCAAAGGTGTGAAGTTTTATCACAATTTTTTAAATGTCTCTGAGCAAGGAGTTTCACACTTGTCATAGATACCATACCATGATAGGCAGGTTAGTGTTCTTTCTGAGTAAGCATGGATCTAATTACAGGTTATAAGAGGAGGAAGAAATGGTGCGTGAGCAAACTTTAGCAATGCTCTTTTTGAAGTAAGACATCTAGACCTACCAAACCACATCTTGGGAAAGGTAAAAAAAAATGTTTGCAGCACGAACTGGATCCGTTGGAGCGAAAGGCCACGATGACCCAGCAAAGCTGAGGAAACATTCTATAATTTCAAGTTCTAGCAAACAGTCAAAGGGCTCCCATGGGAATGGAAGAGAAAACAGAAGCAACAGTGTCACACTCGCCCAGCAGAAAGTACGCAGGTTTGTACTTCTGCGTGAATTTGAGATGAGCTGGTATTTAAAGAGCTGTGGACTGACTCCAGAAGAAACAACAGCTTATCGGACTGGCATGCCTTATCGGTGAGTGTAAAAGACCTCTTAAGTTTCACTGAGTGGTCCAACTTAAATTTCCAAAAACACATGTTTTGAATAATTTCTGTTTAGTTTTCACTAACCAAACAATATAAATGACATGCTAGAAAGAAGTAACTGCTGTCACTATTCTGATGGGTGCATTTAAAAAAAAGTTGAAAGAGGCATTGTTTCTTTAAGTCCACATAATCATTCAAGGCAAATGGTAATGTTCCTGAGAAGCAGGAAGCAAAATCAATTTCCAGGAACAAAGCAAGGTTCATACAGAAATAGCGTGTGTAAAGGATGAACCAGAATCAGTATCAGTGAATCATGAAACTAAAAAATCGGGAGTGGTCTCCCCTAGACTTTCTCATTTACTCGGATATGGGGATGGATATTTGAGGAGTAAACCGCAAGACAATGATTATAGTTTTATATCATATACATTAAAGAACCATCAACAACAAATCAAATCAAATTAATAATATATTGAACAATTATTATAAGTAAAGTTGAATAAATCAAACTCTGCAGCTGCATGAATAAAAGGTAAAGTACCACTTCTGGTTAGTTGATAGAAATCTGTTTTGTACCTAATACTTGTATGAAAAATTTGGTTGACCTAAATGAAAGCGTACTCAAGTTATCGTGTTTTCATATACACAGACACACAGGCAGACATACAGACATAATTCCAAAAATTGTGTTTTTGGGCTCAGGGAGGTCTAAAATGTCGAGATTCATCAAAATCTCGAAATTGAATTTTTGGAGGATTCTAATACTTTCCCTATTCTTCATTTACGAGAAAGTAAAATGAAAAGCAGAGGACATCTGTTTTCAAGGAGATCAATGGGTACCAAAAACAGATATTCTGTGTTACTGTATTTCAGTCCCAATGGACATTCAGGCTATATTGGCCAACAAAAGCTGCCCACTGGGAGCAGTAAGTGTTCAGAAACAATACAGGCCAGGTAACGTTTAAAGGATGACCAGCTATTCATCAAAACAAAGCAACAAATAGTACACTGCAAAAAATGCATATGTAAAAGACAGACAAAAAAAGTTGTTCTGCTTGAATTTAGCAAAAAAAAAGGGGGGTAAGCAAAATTGACTTCAAGATTTCTTAAAGTAAGCTAAATACAGTAATTGTAAATACAAATTTTTGGATAAGTGAAAAAATATTACAATAAAGCAAACTAGACTTAATGTCATGATTCAAATACTTTTCACTTGGGATAGACTTAATTTTTTTGCAGTGTAGTTGCTGATTGGCTAAGGGACAGTAAGCTGGGAGACAAGATTGTTGCTGAGTATTCAGATGGGCCGCATTGCAGACAAAATATAGAGAAAAGGTGGAATGAGACACAAAGCCTAAAAAAGACTATCCTGCCTATCGACAGGACTGGAACACACAAAGAGACTAGACAGGTGTCACTCAGTGATATGGTACCACCAAGAACAAGACAACAGCTGCTTATGTGAGGACCTAGCCAAAAACCCAAAGTAAAGGTTCTTGTTGTGCATCTGTCCTGAATGTCCTGCAGGTTCCTGGCACTAAAAAAACATACACAAACCAAAAAGAAGTCCCAAGGAGAAGTAGCATGAGTACTATGCATTCAGCCACACTTTTCTATGATACTGTTCACAAGTTGAAAACCAAATCAAATCCTATTTGCTGCATACAATTACACACACAATTTAAAGTAATAAAATGCTTAGTTGCTAATCTCCAAGACTGTATTAAAAAAATATAAATAGACAACAAACAATAAAAATCAATATGTACCATGACAGCAAGAATAATAAATAACCTAATATAAGAGAATAAGCAATAAGGCATCATGTAGCTCTAGGCACTTTCCTTGTTTAGAATGCGGATGGACTGTGGACAGAAGCTCATCCTCTGTTTCTCTGGGCTTCATGCAGCCATAGCGTTTCCCTGAACACAGCACAAAAAAGGGGCCATTGTTAGGATGGTTGATGTCACGGATAATGGTCTTCACCCTGGTCTGACATCACTTGATGTAGAAGTCCTCAATGTCGGAGAGTGCACACCCAGTGATGCATTTAGCTGACCATACCGCTCTCTGCACAGCCTTGCAGTCCTGCTGTGTTCTGTTTCCAAACCAGGCAGTAATACCTTCTGCCAGGATACTTTTGATGATGGATATGTAGAAGTATTTTAGTATCTGGGAGTTCAGCCTAAAATCTCACAGGCATTTGAGGTGGTAAAAACATTGTTTTGCCTTCTTCACCAAGGTGTTGATTTGTTTGGACCAGGTCAGGTCCTCCATGATGTGGACACTGAGGTATCTGAAACTGTCCTCCCTCTCCACCTGAATGTTGTTAATACTGAGGTGTATGTAGTGCATCTATTGTTTTTTCCCAAAGTCCACAATCAGCTCCTTTGCCTGACATTCAGGAGTAGCTGGTTGTGTGACAGACTCTGCTTGTCATCCAGCTAAGCCACTTTATTGTTGTTAGAGATTAGGCCTACCACAGCTGTGTCATCAGCAGACCTGACGATGCTGTCAGAGTCATGTGCAGCCGTGTAGTCATATATGTAGAGTGAATACAGCAGTGGAGCCAGAACACAGACCTGTGGAGCCCTGTGTTGAGGGTCAGGGATGATGAAGTATGGCCAACCACTAAAACCAACCTGGGTAAGCCTGTTAAGAAGTTAAAAACCCATTTGCTCAAAGATGCAACTCCCTACACTTAGTGTTAAGTGCTGAAATATAGTGTATAAATAACATACACACAACTCCCTTACCTGTTGTCCATGTGGACCAGAACTGTATGTAGGGAACTGCACTTGTGTGAAAATGAGATGGGGATGCAGAGCCGTTGCATGTGTCAATGGTATTTGAACATAAGAAAACAGGATATCAATCAAATGAGTGGAGACCATTCAGTCTATCAAGCTAACCTTTTTTAGCGAATAGCTAAGCTGTCCCAAAATCTCATCCAGATGCTTCTTAAAAGGTGTCAAAGTTTCTGCTTCAAGTACATGTCTCAGTAATTTGTTCCTGATTACCACAACTATTTGTGTAAAGAAGTGCTTCCTAACTTCAATCGTAAATTCAGTTCCTCTTAATCCTGGTGTTCTCAAGTATATGATTCCCCCTTAAGCTTAAAGAACTCTGCTGGATCTGCTTTGTAAATTCCTTTAAGGATTTTGAAGATCTGGACTAGGTCCTCATGCATTGTTCTCTGCTCAAGGCTAAACACGTTTAATTTTCTGAGTCTGTCAAAAAGACTTGCTTCTCAGTCCTGGGTTGCACTTGGCTACTCTTCTCTGTACCCAATTGTGTTATTGGTATGTAGTGCCATGAGAGCCAGCAAAAGTAAACAACAGAAAATTGCCAAAAGCAGAGAACAAACAAAAAACAAACTGAAAATGTAGGTTGACAACTCAGTCTACTCATAATGTATTTGATTTCAAGTGGTTCAAATAATTTAGCAACAGGACCAAGGCCTTAAAAAGTTTGAAGAATTCAGACAAGCCATCTAATATATCATGATCCCACCTTCTCAGAATTTGACTCTGCTTCCGTGGAGCATGTCAGTGTACATGCTGAACACATAGTTAGATCATTTGTTAGTCTTTATTTAAAAAGAATGAATTTGTTATTTTTGGAATTGTGGCATTCATTCATCTTACTCAGGAAACTTGTGCTAGATGTATTCAGTATGTTTAAGGCTTTTCCTTCACTTTTTTTCCGGTAATCCACTGGCTGCAACTGTAAGGCACTGGGATGGGATTTATGAACTTATAAATACATCTTCACTTAACATTACAGTGTTTCTAGGACAAATTAGAAATTATGAGAAATAATCTTGACTTCAGAATTGCAGAATTCATTTTAAAATGAAACCATTCATAGTGCACACCCTTTGTCTCCAGCCCTTGTTTGCCATGCAGTTTTCCCAACATGTCCTTTCTTCATCTGCTGCCTAACTATGCAAGTAGCTTGGCAGTTATAATACAAAGAGTTAAGAAAATTAAAAGCAGGGGCCCAAATATAACATTCTGTTCACGCACAGTGTACACATGTCTCTTCAAAAGCCTACAGCTCTTGTATCTTAGCATTTCATTTTTAAAAATTTTGCCTGCCTGTGGTATTTTTCCTTTTTGGATAGCTTTGCGTGTATATTGTTTCTTGTGTTTTGACCCCTTTTTGACTTCACCTTTTGCATTATGAACTTAAGTGAATACAGCTTATTTTTGGATTTGATTTCTTACCTGCATATCATGGATCTTGCCTGGTCTGTTGAGCATGATTGAGAATTGCTTAACAATTCCTCCTTACAGCTGTGCATTCTAACCTTGGAAGTCAATGTTGAGAAGTCCTATTGCAGTAGTGAACTGTTCTGTTTGGAGCACACTACCACTCTGCTCCTTCAGAGCCTATCACCCTCCAACCTTACTTTAACATTGGACTGTCATTTAGAGACATAAAAAAAATCTATATTTAAGGACCATATCTGTCTATTATATAAAAAAAAATCCTGATGCGAGACGATGCTTTGGTCATGAGATTTTTTCAAGTCACACCCTCCTCTCAACCATATTCAACCATGCACACGGTCCTCTCACCTCTCATTCATGTGAATTCTTTTGACAGACACACTGCGCTCTTATAAATTTTAATGTTTTCCTCACAGTTCCTGTTCTCTCAGCACTCTATAAATTTTAACGTTTTCCTCACTTTAAGTTCCCAATTAAAGAAGATGTATTATGTCCAAATCTTATTGAAGAATTTCATCACGAGGGGTTACCAACAGAAAAAATGAGTACATGGGCAATCCTAGCACTGAGAAACGATGAAGTCAAGCGAATTAATGCCAGAATTGATGATCGGTTACTTGGCAAATTGGTTAAATGCGTATCAATAGACTATGCTGATACAGTTGGTGGTGATGGTGTGGAAGATGAAAACATCAACTTACAATATCCTGAAGAATATCTACAACCGTTAAGACCGTCCAGTCTTCCACCGCATGAATTACTGTAAAAAGAAGGATGCATCCAAGAAAGGTAATGTAGTACATCTTCCGCGGATAACATTAGACAGCAAAGGAGATCTTGATATGCCATTCGTATTAAAACATTAACAGTTTCTAGTTAGCATAGGTTTTGCAATGGCAATTGACAAATCTCAGAGCCAAACATTCGAAAAAGTCATTTTATTTAATAGAGAGAAAGAAATGAAATTCAATCACGGGCAGTTATATGTTGTGTTGTGACAATGAAAGTCCAAACACAGAATCAAAATTTAATGCAATATTGATGAAAATTTAATTCCAAAAATTATTTTACTAAAGTTTTACAGTAAAAGTGTAAGTTTAATAAGTATTTGCGTGTTAATTTCAAAGCCAAACAGAATGAAATCATATTACACAATGAATAACTCTAACGCAAAATGAAACATAATCTACTTTTAAATTATTACGTTTTACTATTTTTAATATGGTTAATTACTCACTGTAATGTAAAATAGTTCTATTAGGCATATGTAACAATTCCCATGAAAATAACAATCTGCTTAAATTGTACATCCGCATCCCCATACGCGAGCGGCAGAACTGCAAAGAGGCTAGCGTGTAGTGCAGACCCAAGGGTTGATGAGTGAAGTGAGCAGGGGGCTAAGCCCCCTAGTTTATCATATATCTATCTTATGTAAGTGTGCAATATTTATTTGTATATAGTACAGGGTGTAGAAAAGGTGCTATATAGGCGCCTGACCCGGCACAGAAGGACACAGATGCACGTATAAACACACAAGGACTTTTATTTTTCTTCACCTGTGGGCGCACGTCTTCCCCATGACCCACAGGCAATACACAGTCCCAAAAGCACAATCCCAATCACAGCAACAACGTACTCTTCTCTCCCACCACTTCTCCGCAAGCTTCGTCTCCTTCCTCCCAACTCTGGCTCCTTGAGTGGTGGTGGCTGGCCCTTTTTATATCCCACCCGGAATTGTTCCAGGTGCTTGATCACATGGTCCTAATTGCATTTCCGGGTGGGGCTGAAGATTCGACCAGCCGGGCTGCAGACTCCATGCAGCTCCCCCTAGCGGCCATCCGAACCCCCAACCAGGCTGTGGAGGACTCCATCTCCCATGGAGCCCTGCGCCAGGTTGGGGAATCATTGTCCACCAGGAAGGCTGCCACCAAGTGTCCCGGGGGAGGTATTGAGCTGCCCATGGTGGCTCCCCCAGAACAGATGCAGCAGGGGCATCCCTGCCGGGCATGGGACCCGGCTGTCCTTCACAAGGGAGATTCACTCAAAAGAGGCCCCGAATATTCTCTCATAACTCCCGTTAGGATGAAGAAATCTGAACCAAAAAACCATGCTATATACCTTGACATATGTGTATCGATTGCATTATATACAATCCTGGAAGTGTTTTCCGTTTTCTGACAGACATATTTTGACGCGGCGCTCCATGTTCTTGAACATATCAGGCAAGCATCTTGGGGGAATAGCAGCAACAATTTCACGTTGGAGGTATTCCTTCAAATCTTCCATAGTGCAAGGCTTGTTCTGATAGACTGCCAGAGAAGGACTCAATTTCTGCCATGCTCCTTGCCGATGTGTGACACGTTGCTCCATCTTGCTGGAAGTAACCTTCCGTTAACTCACAATCATTCAGTTGATTCTGACATTGCTTAAATGAATTGATGACCCAATAGATTCGTACCATGAAGATGTGCTGCTCAATACTGTACACCACCATCCTGAAGTTGAGTGACTGAGTGAAGGGGTATGGGCGGTATGCAACCAAAAGTTGCAAATGGAGGTTAAACGTCGCAACGGCTGTCCGGTACCTCCTTCATCGCTCTGACACAGGGGCATCCCAGCTTGTTCAAAGCTCCATATACTGAGGAGTACATTGCATGTTGTTTCGTTCAGATTGCTTCATCCTAGCGAGAGTTATTACAGAATATTTGGGGCCTCTTTCAAGTGAATTTCCTTTTATTTATGCATTATTATTTTTAGCTAATTTTAATTTGTTTTTCTTTGAATGTAACCCCTTCATTAAAATCTAGATCTGCATCCTACATGTGAAATGTGTTATAGAAATAAATGTTGCTGATGTAGTGCTGACACCAAGTGCCAATATAAATTCTTTTCCATTCACATCACTCTTTCGGGTAGTTAACGATTCTTAAAAGGACCGCTCACTGTTCCTGCACTAGATGGAGTTCATATACAGACTTGCCATTTTTTAAGGCTCCTCGGCCGCTGGCTCTGAAGTTGCTCATTTACATGATGGAATGCTCATTCATACTGTTGATAACTCATCCCCAGCCTGATGCAGCTAGTCAGCACAGTCACATAGTCAGGTCTTTCAAGCCACTGACCACAGTGACCATCTCCAACTCCTTGAAATGGTGCATAATTCTTGGAAAAAGGCAGGGTGGTCTTCATCTTCATTGTGGTCATGCAGCCAGTGATAAAGACACATCAACAGGGGTTATGAGTGCTTTGTTTTCAGGTAGCACAGTACAGACGTAGAGTTTAGTGATGTTAGATGGTGGAGCAGAGATGTTAAGGGCTGTGCTGTCAGTAAGAGATGTGAAACGCTGCATTTCTTTATGGTGCTCTGTCCATTATCATGTCTTCATGAGCTTTTCTCCAGGTTCTTCTTGGGGATTCACATGTTAGATTAATTGAAACCTCATGAGTTAGTAAGGATGTGTTCAAGAGAGTGTCCTGAGATGGACTGACATTGCATTCAAGCTTGCCTCCTGCCAAATGTTAGTTCTATCTCAGCATGGTGCTGCCTGCAGGCACTTGTCAGCTCATTGGAGTTTGACTAAGCTCCTGTCACTCCTCCATGGATTTGGTGTATCTCATGAACGGTCAGAGTCCTTTGTCTTCAGTTCAGTGAACTAACGTCAGTTTCTGAATGACCTTTCAAGAGACCTGGGTGAATTGTGTAGGTGTTTCTCTCTTTGTCTGTCCCATACCTCTGTCCTAGCTATCTTAGCATTTAGTAATTCTTTATCAACCAGACAGCCTCCAAATTGTGGTATGGGATAGAAACAAAAATTAGGAAAACTGATTGGTGAAGTTGATACTTTTTTATACATTATGAGAAGTGAGGCAAAAAAGCATGTTCTTACTTTTTACAAAGACAGCTACACCATTGAGTTAGTAATGCTGAAGAAAAGTGTCACTCACTAAAAAAGGCCTGCTACAGCCCACACATTATAAAAGCTGCCAGGAAGGCTTGAAATGTACAACTGAGTGCTGTAAGAGATGCTGGAAAGCTGTGACTTTGTAAAACAGAAGAAGGTTTGTATCGGAGACAAGCTCATTGTCGGAATATGGGAACAAGAGCTGTCTAAGAGACCTAGAGATGGCAATGCAGATGGTGTGACAGGCAGAGGATGATACACAGCATTTTGCCCAGTGGGAAGAAAGGTCTGCTGCATGCAGTATGAATGTTAAATGTGAAGAGCACAGTGGAATAAGAGGAGATAATAGAGAGCACCATAGTGGGAAAACTAAAGTAGACAGGGTGTATGGAAGATTTGGAACTAGGTTAGTATAAAATGTGGTCTTGGTGGGTTTCATTGTGTACAATATTTATTTTTATAGGGTGTTGCTCAAAGTTTTTTTATAAACAGCAAAAGAAACATTACAAGTACAAATATAAAAGTAATAACAGAAATCTCTATGACGGAAGTGAGGGTAAATTACATTACAGCTTAATGGTTATAATGGAGAAAGTCAGTGTCAAATTTGGTAGACATGTGCTATGGTCAGATGGCAGGGAGGAGATAAAAACAAAAACTGCAGCTAGCATGAATAATTCTGATGCCCTGTGTTGGCAGCCAATGAGCACCAACCACTTTTGAGACATCTAGTAGTTCATGAACCGAGATAGACTGAGGCAAGTGAAGAGACAACAACAAGTCAGAAGGGTCCAAGTGTAGAGATAATAAATAAATCCATAAAAAAAAGTGCAGTGGGGTATTCAGTAAATACACTGTAACACATTACTCTAGTTTTTATACAACCCCAAATCAGAAAAAGTTGGGACAGTGTGGAAAATGTGAATAAAAAAAGAAAAAAGCAAGTTATAAATTCTCCTCAAATTTTATTTCATTGCAGACAGTATGAACACAAAATAATTCATGTTTTTTTTTGTAAATAAATATCCATTCTTGCCATTCAGGCTTGCAACACATTTCAAAAAAAGTTGGGACAGTACAGCATTTACCACTTTGTACAGTTCCCCTGTCTTTTAACAACACTTAAAAGACGTTTAGGCATTGAAGAAATCAAGTGACTAAGTGTTGCAAGTGTTAGTTTGTCCCATTCTTCCTGCAAACAACGTTTTAGGTGCGCAACAGTACTGGGTCTTCGTTGACGCATTTTTCGTTTCAAAATGCGCCAAACATTCTCTATAGGAGACAAATCAGGGCTGCAGGCAGGCCAGTCAAGCATCCGCACCCTCTTCTTACGCAGCCATGCCTTTGTTATGCACGCAGTATGTGGTTTGGCATTGTCTTGCTGAAATAAGCATGGGCGTCCCTGGAAATGACGTCGTCTTGAAGGCAGCATTTGTTCCTCCAAAACTGAGATATACTTCTCAGCATTGATGGTGCCATCGCAGAAGTGCAAGTTACCTTTGCCGAAGGCACTGACACAACCCCATACCATGACAGACCCTGGCTTTTGGACTTATATCTGGTAACAGTCTGGATGGTCCTTTTCCTCTTTGGTCCGCAGCACATGGCGTCCATTTCTTCCAAAAAAGATGTGAAAAACCGATTCGTCTGACCACAATACACGTTTCCACTGCACAATGGACCATCCCAGATGCCTCCGAGCCCAGAGAAGTCGATGCGCTTCTGGACACTATTTATGTAGGGCTTCCTTTTGGCACAGTACAGTTTTAGCTGGCATTTCCTAATGTAACTACGTACTGTAGTGCTTGAGAGTGACTTCCTGAAGTAGTCCTGAGCCCACGCAGTTATATCATTTATTGATGAATGGCGGTTTTTAATGCAGTGCCGTCTGAGGGCTCGGAGATCACGGCCATTCAGTTTAGGCTTGCGCCCTTGGCCTTTGCGCACGGAAATTTCTCCACATTCCCTGATTCTTTTCACTATGTTATGCACTGTAGAGGAAGAAATGCCCAAATCTCTTTCTATCTGTCTTTGAGAAACGTTTTTCTTCATCATTTCAAAGATTTTTGCCCGCACTTGGTGGCAAACTGGCGATCCTCTGCCCATCTTTGCTCCTAAAGGAGTAGGCCTTTCCTCGATGCTGCTTTTGTACCGAATCATGATTGCAATCACCTGTTAACATCACCAGTTTCAAATCACATCATTATTTAGTTATTATACCTCATTACTACCCCTTAATTGCCCCCATCCCAACTTTTTTTGGAATGTGTTGCAAGCCTGAATGGCAAGAATGGATGTTTATTTACAAATCAAATGATGTTGACAAAACAAAACATGAATGATCTTGTGTCCATACTGTCTGCAATGAAATAAAATTTGAGGAGAATTTATAACTTGCTTTTTTTATTCACATTTTCCACACTGTCCCAACTTTTTCTGATTTGGGGTTGTAGTAAAACTATATATAAACATTCAGTTTGATCACTTTACAAAGTGTAACTGTAGTTTGCAATGCACCATGGGTCCCCCAAATCATATAGTGTAGTTATCAGCATGTTGAGCACACCTATGGGCAGGACATGTTTCAAATGACGCTTGGCTATTTTATAGTACAACAACAACTGATTTGTTGTATAATCCAAAATCATGCAAGGAATGCCTCAATGAGCTTTAACAGGCCCTGTTTTTTGACAAAAAAGAGACTGACTCCTCACTCCTGACTACACATTTCCCCCTCCCCTCAGCCCACAGCCTCTGTCTCTGTTATATATCGCTCCTGCAAGTGAACTTTAATGGTTAGCACAATGAGAGATGTCGCAAAATCAACCAGAATGTTCTAGCAAATTCTAGAAAAAAAAAAACTATCTAAATCCATTAAGCAGTTCTCTCATTCACTAGCTAACCACGTGTGAGATATGCCCCAAGGCTGGCGCAAGAGTGAGGAGGACCTTGCCCCCCTCCCCTCAGCCTGCTGCGTCTCTCTCAGATATGCACAAATAAATCGGTACTGCAAGCGAACAATGACACTTATGCAACGAGAGAGGTCACAAAATCAACTGGAACGTTGAAACAAATTATAGAAAAAAACGATTTAAATCCGTTAAGTAGTTCTCTCATGAAAGCTGACAGACAGACAGAAGATGGATTTTATATATATACTAGACATTAAGCCCGTTACAATAACGGGCGCTAGAATAGTAGTGCATAAACATTAGTAGGAACAGTCTATATTAAATGGCAAAGGACCATCTATTTTCTGTTACAGTAATACTGGCTTGTATGTGGCTGTAATATGCATCACTGTATTGTGTGCCTTTAATTTTCTCTCACAGTAATACGTCTCTCCAGCAAGTATTTTAATCTGTGCTGGCGTGCAGCTGATTATTGTATGTATGGCGTCTCCCCAGCAACGGATTTTATGTGCGCGAAAATAAATCTACTTTTAAAAGTCATCCTATTGTAATATCATGAAAATTTGTATATTTAGGAAAACACTTTACACTTTACCGGGCCAAGTTTGTTAATCACAAATCTGACATCCTCAGAGTGGACACTTGCACAACAACAAACACTAATCCCACCTCTTTGGGGAAGCTGGTCTCCGCGTCTCAGTACCCGATTGGATTTTTCGTTTGTTATGTTTTAGGTCTTCCCTCATTGACCGAAATCCGATTGGATCGGCCGCGCGATATCTTATAGGTCCCGCCCTCTCTGTCTTGTGTGACGCGTCAGGCGGCCTTTGAAGCATTGCACCGTGCCCCGCACATGCGCACTTCACCAGAAGACACACACACACGGACACATGGACGCACACAGGGATTTTATTAAAGAGGATACAGATGTTGTAAGTCGCCTTAGACAAAGGTATCAGCCAAATAAATGTACTGGTACAATTGTTATGTTTCCAGTTATTTCATTGTAAACATATTTTACAACATAATATTATCAATTTAGGGTATTTACACCGTTTACAGGCAATTTTAGTTGCCAGGTAGCAAATTTTAATCAAGATGATTCTAAAAAAACTCTTGTAACCTGAATTAAAAGTATAATACACTTTATTGGAAAAAAAGACTAACAAGGAGAAGTTGTACATTTGAATCCAGCAATGTACTGTATTTATTTTTTGCAGCAATTAACAACAACTCCACAGTATCTTATTGACAATTTTTTTCCTGTTGTTTTACAGTAATATAGTTAAACCCCAGTCAAGAAGTAATTCTTTCATCACAAAGATCCTCACTGGCAAACCTCATCTCTCTCTTTCTTGTACTTTTCAGAATTGATTCCTTCCATATTTTCTTACCTGTCGCTTCTCCCTTTACTCCATGCTTTTATATTCTGTAGTGGGGGTCTATGCTACTTGTTACACAGAGCTGGTATTGAGGGGTGGCTTAAAAAAGCCACTTACCTCTATTAAGAATTCCATGGCCGCATGTCCTCCAGCCTTTACCTCACCTACACTACCAACCTGAAGTACCCGTTTTTCTGAACAAGACTTCATGACACAGTGTCACAATGATGAAGAAAATACATTTGTATGGTTAAAGGGCAAATGATTTACCATAGAAATAAAGTTTGTATTTTGTATGTAAAAGTCTTCTGTCCATGTCTTCAGCATAAAAAGTGTGAAACACAAGCACTCTCTGTTAGTACAGAAATAGAAAAGTGGTGATGAGGATGGGATGCTTTGTTTTGCTAAAGGAAAGAGAGTCAGTTTTAATTGACTCCATTGATGCAGCAAATGGAAAAACAGAACAGGGAGATGCTATTTTTTTCTGCAAGTTAAGCGGATACGAAATATGACTTTTGGTAAGCTAGAAGATTTTCTCTAAGATGAAAGTGAGGAAAGTTCTGAAGACTATTTAGAAAGGCTGCAGTGATATTCTACAGCAAATGGTCTTGCACACACTGATGAAAATGAAAGTGATGTTTTTAACAGTAGTCGAAAAGAAAGCACATACTTTCCTGATAGACTTATGTGCCACTGGAACCATTCCAAAAGACATTACTGGAATTAGTAGAGCTTTTGAAAAACCACTACATGCCGAGAACAAACATTTTCACCAAAAGATGCAAGTGCCATACTAGAAATCAACTGCATAGACAATCAATAAGTGAGTATGTTGTTATTCTGGTAAAGCTAGTGGAAACTTGCAGATTTGGAAGATCTTCCGATGATGCCCTATGTGATAGAATCATATGTGGTGTTAAAAGCACAGAGTTGACCACCTATGCATACCTGAAAATGGGCTTCAAACCAATGGGAGAAAATTCATATATATTTTTCCGAGGATCACAATCAGATGTTTTTGGTAGTCATGAATGCCTATGCTAGGTGGCCCGGGATAATCCACAGGCCAACTACAACCATAACTAAGAGAGTTGGAGCTCTGAGGAATTTGTTTGTTTTATATGTGTTGCCACAGGAAATAGTAACAGATAATAAACGTCAATTTACATATTTTTTTTTACGTAATTTGACTCTTTGTTCAAATTAAATGGTGTTAAACATATTTAATAATTTCTGTTTCATCCTGCCTTTAATGGTTTGGCTGAACAGCTAGCTCAGAAATAACAAAATAGGAACTGGACAGCAGGTGGCACGTCACTTCAACACTGTATCGCCAAGTTTTTGTTTGGACATTGGAATACTCCTAATGTTAATAAAAGCTAGTAAGAGCTGTAAAAGAAATATAAAACTAAAGAACAGTCATTTATAACCGTAGAAAACCATAATGTCCACAAGGAAAACTTCACATAGATGGTACCAGGGCACAAATGGCAGATCGGTTAGTTATTAGCTCTAACCACTCCACCATTGTGCCATTCAATTTCAAATGACACCTTTTATTATTATTATTATTATTATTATTACTCTTATTCTATGTTAATTAGTGTTGTCTTATTTTAATTCTTACTTTGTCTTTTTTTCTCTTTTCTTCATCATGTAAAGCACTTTGAGCTACATTATTTGTATGAAAATGTGCTATATAAATAAATGTTGTTGTTGTCGTTTTAGTACATCTTGCCTGAAGAAGGGGCCTGAGTTGCTTTGAAAGCTTGCATATTGTAATCTTTTTAGTTAGCCAATAAAAGGTGTCATTTTGCTTGACTTCTCACAAATTTCAAATGATAAAAATACTTATACCTATGTGCAGTGGTCCAGTTCACACAATATATAAATTATAAGATCTGCATGGAAGCCAAACCCGTGATTTCCACAACGTTGGATCTTGTATTAAGTAAATGGAGATTTAGAGCTGGCTGGATGGAAAAGTTCAAAATTATGAAGGTAGTAAATGAGGCAAATGCCAGCTGTTATTTTAAATTTAGTTCATCAACGAGGACATCACAGACAGATGGAAGCTGGTTAAATTTTGCACACATGTTGTGAATTTCTTCTCTCAGACAGTGAGATGTGTTGGACTGAATGGTCTTATTTCTTCTTATTCTTCCATTCCCATGTCTTGTTTTGCTTTCCCCTTTCTTGTTTTGAGTTCCTCTGCATGTTACTGTATTTAAAACATGATTCTAAATGTAAGCTACTGTTCCTACTGTGATACACACGCTTTTGCAATACAAATTACTTTATTATGTCTCATAAGTAATTGTTTTCCAGACAATGATGAAGCTTAGAAAACTGCAAATATTTGATCTGCTTCAATGCCTTTTAAATTAACGAAGCAGAACATTCAGTGGCCACTCCTCTTGAATTCAGTGCTAAATAATGAAGCCTCCGAGCCGCCTCTCCTTCTCATCTGTATGTTGGCTGCTAATGGCATTATGTTATTATTATCTTCAATCATTTAATGGATCTTCTTTGTTAAATGGCAGGAAATCAAACATCTGGAAAGTGCCGATCGGACTCTATTTCCCAATTAAAAATTCTTTAAAGTCCAGGGAATAAACTCTGTCATGCTCTGTTAAATGTCAGCTGTCATTAACAATTTATTTCAGTTCTTCATCTTGCTAAAATAATCAAGCATCTCACGATTAAAGCTGTACTTATTCTGTGGCAAAAAAAAAAAATCTTATTGTTAATGGCCTGCTATTCTCACCATTTATTATTTTAATTGTAGGTTAATGCTGGTTTTTTTCCCTTCAAAGATTGCACTTAGAATTAGTGCAAAACAGGATTAGAAATAAGCCCGTCTGGCAATCTCAGCTGTATGTTTCTTGGCATTTTGTGTAGCCATGGACGTGAATTCCCTTTTGATTTACTGTGCAATTAACCATTTTTTCCTACAGCTGAAGGCAATAATAACTCTCCTCACATATGTATGCACTCACAAGTCCTGGAAATCTTCATTTATTGTATTTGGTGGTGTTACATTATGGCTCATTTCAAAATCCCAATATTATCGGCCATCTACTTTCATTTACTAACTAAATCCCTCTTTGTTGCTGAAAACTGAATTCAAAGCAGCCTTTCATCTTGAAAATCTGCCATTAAATGGGGCTCAAGGTGGATAAATATTCTAGTATTTCTCTTATTCTAGGGATAATGCTGCGCAGGATTCACATTTTAATACTGTATTAGTGGCTGGAAGTGAAAATGCTACTACTAGAGTCTTCACATAGAACACACACTATAACCCCATTAGACCACAGACCCCACAGTCCTTACTGTGTCATTCCTTATGAGCCAGGGGTGTTGAACTTGATTATCCAACTACTGTTGCTAATGGAACAAGGCCTTTTGCCTTAATTCATGAACCTTAATTGTTTCTTTTTTCTTAACCAGCAGTCAAGCAATAATAAGAAACAAACTGATCGATGTAAATTTACAGTGTTTATATTCAAATCTTTCTAATCAGAGGGATGTCAAGCTTGACAACTGTGTTGCCTGAAAATGTCAAGTTGCACGACTATGACAAATTACTTGACCTTCCAGTGTAGTTTCATGTTTCCAAAGTATTGAAGCTCATCTCTTCTTATAACAGCCAGTAACGTTCTTTCTGACTGCACTGGTGGTGCACAAATACATTTCAGGTATGGTGTGTTCAGCCACAATTTTTCCTTACATAAGACACAAGGCCTCAGACAGATGAGCCTGTTTGAGGCTTGGCTTGGCCTGGGCAAGTCTCAGACTGGTTGACCTGTGTTGCTGGGGAAGTCAAACTACACAAATGGGGGTCACAGAAGTACATTGTGATTAACCTCAATTCTCTAAGATTATGTAATTGAAGTCTGTGACTGAAAATTGCTGGAAAAATTGAGGAATGTGACAGGGACTTAACTTACTGCCCGTAATGCTCACTGGCATGCATGGCAGCAATAAAGGCTTTTCACTCTCTGTATTGAACCAGCTCTTCTATGGTGTCCATGTATTTTTAGGCCTACCTCACTAGTGCCTTTCTTCTGGAGTACAGTGAACAGTGCTTTTAGTGATGAAGCAACTTTTTCCCTTTGATGCCATTACATATCTATTTCCAACATCGTCTCATTAGGAGGGTGGCCATACTTTCTTGTTTACACTGAGTGAGCAAGTCTTAGTTTGAAATTGTTCTTGGCCAAAAGATACCCATATTTCTCCTCGTACTTTTATCGTGGAAGTTTGGCATTCTTTGTCATTCTCCAATTTTCAGAGCCATATACAGGGTGGCACAGGGAAATGGGAAATTTTGGAACTTGGTGTTGGTGACCCTGGGGCGTCAGCAATTGTTTGGGACCAATGCAACCTCATTTAGAACCCCTTGCCATCTATATATATAAAATTCTTTTCGCGTTTGAAACGGAAATTACGTATGACCACACGATATGGAAATTACCTGTGACCACAGAACATATTATAATACAAGAACTAATCACTTCGTTTGTAGACGCCATTTTTATATCGTCTTTACGAATTGTTATTATTTGTGTGAGAATTATTTTACTGATATTGAAAAGAAGTAAACACAAATACGCCGATCTATCCCATAAAAGTGCGCCCCGCGTCGCCCTCTCCCAGCCCTCCTGTCTGGAATATAGCACTGAGCCGTCCGCTGCCAGGTGCGTTCTGACAGAGAAGTTTTATTTATTCATCCACGTGACTGTCGCTGAAACTGCCACATTGTAACTTTTTTTTAGTTGGCAATACTTGATAGTAGAAGAGATAAGGAAAACAAGTTTGCGTCTTTCTACTTTTTAACTATGGCAAGCTGTAAACAATGTGAAGACGAGACTGCCTTCAGCTGCGAGGGGTCGTGAGAACAAAGTGGATGCTGGGAGGCACGGAATGTCGGGCTGCTCCGCCAAGTTGACAGCTTCGCAGTGTCGGGCAGCGTCCTCTCTTCTCGCACTGTTTGTGACACTTCAAGTCTCCCGTCGGCTCCTGGGAGAGTGGAAATCTTTGCGAATGAGTGTAATCGGCGCCATCGAGGCAGGACTCTGTTTGTAAATTGCCCTGCACAACTACTTACTGTCCCTTAAGGTACTGTAAGTTTGGGTCACTAAAACCCCACAACATTCAAGGTTGCTTTTGTGATTAATTATTTTAACAAGTAAATCACAGGCAGGTAGTGCAAGGTTGTCAGGCAAAAATTTGGACGATCACATAGAAAATGTAATTTCTATACCACAGCGGTCGTGTAGCGCCTCTCACAAGGGATCTACTACCTACCTGTTGAGTTATAGCGCCTTTAAAATGTAGTTTACCCGAAACCACTCCAGTAGTGCTCAATGTATCTTTACTTCTTAAATGTTAATGTTTTACTGTTTAATAACTTATAGACTACATTTTATTTTTTTCCCTTGTACTCAGTGAGCAAAGCCAATGGGTAATCAGCTAGTTAGTTATAATGGAGCAGTGGAGTGGTGTGCTACAAGCATTCGCTGTGAAAACCTTTTATAAGAATGGTGATAGTGTGACTGCTGCGCAAAGTGAATTTCTGCTTCATTAACAGTTAGGACGTCATGATCGTGCCCTGCCTGCTCATGCGATTATAACATGGGTGCGTAATTTCGAAGAAATGGGTTCAGCCTTAAAAAAGAAGTCCCCAGGTGGAACCACTTTGCATACTGGCTGACAATTGATGGCTATTCGACGATTGTTTGGAAAGCACGTCATTTCACGCAACGGTGACATTCCATGGCCTCCAAGATCCTCAGATCTCGCTGTTTGTGATTTTTTCTGTGGGGGCATCTTAAAAGCCAAGTGTACCACACATGTCCTGCAACCATTGCTGAACTAAAAAGGAGGACTGAAGAGGAAATCGCTGGCATTCCTCTTGACATGTTACGTCGACCAATGCAGAATTTCCACAAGCGGCTCTCTGAATGTGTACGGAGAAACACCTTTATTATGTTTTCTTCAAAACATAAAATGAATAATTAATGCATATTGATTCCTATCATTAATTTCCTGTACAATACATTTCATCATTAAATGTATTTTGTAATGTGTTTATTTGTGCATTGAACGTCAACTGAAAATTTCCTATTTCCGTGAACCACCACAACTCAGGTATGGCTTCAGTTTGGTGTAGGTGTTGAACTTTGATAACCTCCAAACATTTTGAATGTCTTAAAGGTGTTCCTGGATTTATTTTGCTCTGGGTTTTGTTCTTATATCTTGTATGACTACACTTCCAAGATCTATGAAACTGACTGTCATGGGAGGGTTCACTCCATTGATTTGAACTGCTGCTGGATTGCTGATGTTAAGGATAAAGACATGTACTCTTACTTTTTCAATTTATGCCCTCCTAGTCATATTGAAGAAATTAATTTCAATTAACAGTTGACAATTGTCCAGCTAACTCCTTCATAAATCTTAACATCTTAACACCAATCCATCGTAGGATGAACACAAAGACTAACCACACACTCGGGCCAATTTAGTGATGCCAATTCACCTCACCTGCATGTCATTGGACTGGAACTGCAACCAGTAGCCTTTTGGCATTAATGGTGACTTCACTGAAGTGGAAGTTACCCTTGCCAGTGGCACTGACACAACCCCATACCATCATAGATACTGGCTTCTGGGGCACCTGGCAGAAACCAACGAAAACACGGGGAGAAAATGCAAACTCCACGCAGGGAGATACGAACCCAGGACTCTTTACTGTAAGACAGCAGTGCTACCACCACATCACCATGCTACCCACATCAACTGAAGTGATTCTTTAAATTAAATCAGCTGTTCCTGTAAGGTTTCTCCTGATGGTTTCTTGGTTGCATATTATGCAGAAATGCTCCCCAAGGACCTAATGAAAGAGCAATAGGATCTTGCTATTGAAAGACACAAGATGTTCTGGAACTTAGTCTGGAATTATCTATTGGCAGAAGGCACTCTGTTGGGGCATTCACTTTAACTTAGGCAATCTGGTCCTCAGAAGTGACAGAGAAATGGCCTGGACAGGAAAACTATGAAGTTAAACTAAAGCACTGGATAATGTAGCTTGAGAAAGGGAAGGTTGATCTGACCAGCATAGCATAACTCCCACCTGAAGAAGAAGCAGAAAAGAAAATGAAACGGAATTCACAAGTGTTCACCCTTTCAGTCAGCATTTGCCAGTGGCACAACAAATAGTTTCATTCTATAATTCCTAAAGTTAAAAAAAATGTAATTAATCTGAGCATTTAATGGTGTCAGATTCCCATGATCAAGCTCTAGTATTAACTTTCTCATAAAATAAATATTTATTTTGCAAGTTGCTATATTAAAGCTTTTAAAACTCCACCATGTTTTAACCAGAGGATGTGCGCTGACTATGTTTTAGGTGTTTTTATCTGTAATGAATGTAATGTAAGTATACGTGCCCTTGCTGGTCAGATTAAAGACCATTCATCTTAAAGATATTAATTCTTAAAGAGCAAAGCTCGAAGCTCTACTTAATAACAAAGTACAGCCAGCTAACTGCTAATCCATTAGTCTGTGACAGAAATCCCCACTTCCAATTCTAGGCAACTGCCATCTTTTTCTTGACATCAGCAGACGATCAGGATTTACTCAGTTTCAAAAAACACAGTTGACTAGGCTGTATCCTTTAAATTCAGAATCCGGTGACTGAGGGAACTACTGGCTCTGAACCGAGGGGAGTTCTCAGCTTCTTTATCTGTAGTCGGAGCATGTTAATGTCTCGCTGTCAGCCGAGTCTGAAGCCTTGAGGTGTTCAGATAAGAAGGGGATGCATTTTAATGTGTGCCAGATTCCTGCAGTCAAAGAAGCAACATTTGTTGCCTGAGCTATCTCCAAGCGTTAATGTGAAGCGTACTGAATTGCTACATCTTCCAGTGCATTGCATATCCGAGTGGCACACATTATTCAGTCTAGCAGCAAATGCGACTAAGCATTTTTATATTATACAATGTACTATTTTAGATAGATAGATAGATAGATAGATAGATAGATAGATAGATAGATAGATAGATAGATAGATAGATAGATAGATAGATAGATAGATAGATAGATAGATAGATAGATAGATAGATAGATAGATGCTTTAATTACTGCACAGTCTTCTCCTTTTTTCCCCAAAACCCCCTCGTAAGCCAAACTCTATCACCATTAATTAGGAAAAACATTTACTGACTCCAAACTTAATATCTATTTTTCCTAAAATAACACCAGATTGCATTAGTATGAACACTTACACTTCAGTGGTTAATAGTAGTTATTAAAGCCCATTCTTAACAGACATTTTCTCTTCACTATTCAGTCAATAATATGGTCAGGCCCAGAAATTTACTCCAAGGTCAAAAGAGGACTATTGTGCTTAAGTGGGCATCAGGCTAAAACTTCCTCTAGCAGCCAAAGGACCTTTGTGAGCTCATCCTTTAAAAATTACATAGTTCTAGCTTTCTCAGTAAGGAACCATGTTCTGCCACCTATCATCTTGGAACTATATATGAAACCACAGAGTGGTTGGCTCTGAGGATAGGGATCTAAATTGGTAATTGGAAGGTTGCTGGTTCAAATGCCGTAAATGCTAGAAGTGATTCCACTCTGTTAGGCCCCTGAGCAATACCCTTAACCTGTAATTTCTCCATCCTGGGTATAATGTTAACCTGCATCCAGCCCTACAAGTAGGCCTTCCAACCTGCAGGGAAAGACTGGGGGTTGGTGGCAGGTTTGGCATTCCAGCCACCATAAAAAGGAGACCAAAAACGGCATGTAGTATTCCAGATGAGGTCTCACCAGTGCGTTATAAATATATGATACATATGATATAATACGATATGATCAAATACATTGCTCATTGTTTATGTGCTCCATATTTGACCTTTAATTTAGAAAAGTTACAACATATCAGCAAATTAAAAAATGTCAGTGACAATTTTGTTGCTGTTGATGGCTGATAATTGTGTCAATGAGAAGGTGGTCAAGAAGAAAAAGTCAAAGAGGAAATGGTGCTAAGATCTTTGAACTCCATTTCTGGATTGTCCACATGTTTTGCTTCTCTGAGCACATTGCTCAAATGAGAATAACATTATGCAGCATCTGTGCTAGGGAATCGAACATTTTTCATTCCCGCATTCCCGGGAATGAAACTGCTGTAATTCCTGGGAAAACGGGAACGGCCAAGCTCGCATATATAGCGTGTAAATGTGTAAAAATCGATCAAGAAATAAGAGTTATAGTTGAAAATAATTAAGGTGGCACCATTGCTGCAGCTTGCACTTCATCAGACAACAGCTTTGAACAGCAACTTGAAATTGCAATGCGTCAGTCTGTTGCATCCGCATTATCTGTGCCAAGAAACTTGCCATCACAGAATGATGACAGGAAACTGGATGCATCAGTAAAAGCTGAAACAGCGGTGTTTCAGAGCAACGGCAAGTGCGGGCGTTGTTTAGAACAAGTATATCAGTATCTGATGACTGTGCTGCCTACTTCAGTGGAGGCAGAGCGTGCTTTCTCAGCGGCTGGCGTACTTCTGCACGAAGGTGCGCTCTAGCCTGGACGACCGCACGCTTGACACATTGTGCTTTCTACGCTCTTATTACCGCAACTAAAGATACATGTACTTATATGACAGCATGAACTGCTTGTAGCTAAGGTTAGTCTTTTATTTGTGTCAACATATTGCAGTAGTTTTGTTAAAAATAAGTGTCGGTTGTTCTAAGACCATTCACATGTGAAATGCCCTTGCACTGTGTCATCCCCGGGAGCCCGGGTTTCCCGGGAATTAAATGCGGGATTCCCGAATTCTGGGGAATGGATTCCCTAATTTGTGCCCATGAGAATAGTATATTGTACTGTACTTACATGAGGGGGAGACAAAAATTCCCAGAACTTTTAAAGAAAAACTTTATTATAAAGCTGACAGTGACTTCCTTTCAGTCACCTTCAAAATATTCTCCTGGAAATGCATTACATTTGCATTTATATCGCTATTCAATTTCTTGGAAAATATTTCCTGTACTTATCTTTTGCTACTAGATCAAGAGCCTTCTGTGCTTTTTCTTAGATTTCTTCCATGGTAGCAAATCTTTGTCCCTTCTGTCTCAATTTTAATTTCAAGAACAAAAAGAAGTCACCTGGAGCTAGATTTGGCCAATACAAGGGGTGCGAAGCAATGACCACATTATTTTTGATTGAAAACTTTTTGACAGACAATGTGGTGTGCTCAAGTGCATTGTCATAATACATCATCCAATTTTGGGTATGGTTTTGGGTTTTCTCATGATGCTTTGCGATAGATGCCTCATCAGTTCAAAGTAATGTCACTGATTAAGAGTCTGTCCACAGAAATCAAACTCTTTCTGAATAAGTCTGTCAATACCAAAGAAAGTTATCATCATTGTATCTTGAAAATCTGCTATGATGGCTTGGAGGGAAAATTGCCCAGGTCACGTGCACCATTGTAGAATAAACGGCAGAAATATGAACTCGATGAACTTGGCACAATTCCTCAGCAGACTGACTAACCAGACTGTAGGCATAAAATACCTAGTGGAATATTTGAGAACTACACTCTTCTCCTGTGCTATTGACCAATTTCATGAATTTTTAGGTCCCCCTTGTACTCCCAAACAAAAACAGTACCATGTTCAACCCAAAACAAAATAACACAGTACACAAAAATGCCATATGCATTTTTCTAACTGCAAAAAAGATGTCTTGTAGCTTGAGAAATGAAATTAAATGAAATGCTTGTCTGTATGAAAACTTGTAACTCAAACCCTTATATCTTAAGGGGCACCTATTTATTTATTTTGAATTAAAACATTTTTACAGTTTATGATATTGTTTGATAAAGTCTAACTTATTTGGGTGCATCTGTGAATGTGCCCTTCAGTGAATTTTTGGTGAGCTCAACTTGAATTTTGCAAATGGGACACCAGTCCTCAAGAGAAAGAGAAAATGGATACTAGTAAATACAGAGCAGCAAATCTTACTTCTGTACCATGCAGAACAATGGAATTTGTAAATAAAATACATTAGAACAATACATGTGTGACAAATAGTATACTAGATAATAGATTATGAGAGGAAGATCCTGCCAACCTAGTAGGATTTGAATTATTTGAAAAGGGCAACTGGAGTAATATGATATAATTTACTTTAAGACTTTAATTTACTTTCAGACTTTAAAAATCCTTTAATGCAGTTCCTTACTGAAGATTATGATTGAAAGTAGAAGCTATTGGCATCTGATGTAAGTTATAAAACTGGTTTTAGTTTAGGTAATACAAAAATGCATCCATTACTCATACACTTTTATGTAACAAGACCCTAACAAAGGTTTCTTTTGGCTTTCATAACACTTCTGTAACATCAGTGGTTAGGCTATTCCTGCCTGTGTGGTGTGGCATATTGACATGATGATAAAATTACTTCTTAATATGAAGGATTCACAGGTCTAATACTAAATATGTAATATCAAGAGAAATGTGTCTCAGTAAAGCCACCTCTGACTACTCCAAAGTGAAGTTATTTTAGATCACTTTGCAGAGGTGAATAAACACTTTACTAATGCTGTGGTGTCTTAATCAGACCTCATCTGAAGTACCATGTCCACTTCTGGTCATCAAACCACAAAAAAACAAAGCAGTGCTAGAAGCTGAACAAAGAAAAGGAACCAACATATCCAACTCTGACAGGTTCAAACAACTAAACCACTTTAGTGACGAACAGTGATCCCTGTGTGGCGACCAAGTTTAGGAATTCAAAACTTCTCAAAAATATTGATAAGTTTGACTCTATGGAAATCTTTTGATTAAACAGGAAATCAGTTACTTGAGGAAATTAAGAGGAAGTGTATTTAAGATTTCTTCATACAAGAATTCATGAGTATCTAGAGCAAACTACTGAGACATATAGTTGATGCAGAACTTTTAAGAAGAATCTGGATGAGATACACAGATCAGGTCAGGTTGGGGACCATGCACTGGTACAGTGCGTTGCTGCACCCACCACATGACAACACAGCTCAGGATCCTGGTTGGCAACCTTCCAAGCAGACATGTGGTCCAGTCCCACCCTCCGAAAATGACCATCTATCTGTCGCAGCCACTTATTACATGGGTGTCCCCTTGGCCTGGTACGGCCACTCGGGTCCTCAACAATGAGGATTCTGTGAGCCAAATCACCCTTGGGGAATCATGACAGATGGCCATAGTGCTGTAACTGAAGCTCCTTCACAATGCAGGTAATGTGCCTTATTCGGGACTCCATAAGCAACCATTCATTTGGAACAAAGTACTCAAGGATTCTCTGAAGAGACACAGTACCAAAGGAGTCCTGTCTTCGTTTCCAGTCAACTAGATAGCCTCTATGTCTCACAGCCATATAGCAAAACAAGAAGCAGTAGGACTCTAAAAACTTAGACCTTCATCCTTTTGCAAAGATATCAGGAGCGCCACAGACCCCTTTCCAGTGACCTCATTAACCCCTATGCTCTCCCAATCCTACTACTGACTTCATAGGGAGAGTCACCAAAGACATAAATGTCACATAAATGTCGACACTCTCTCCACAGGCAGACACCACTGCTGATGACTGTACACAAGAGGTCATTAAAGGCATGGATCTTGGTTTATATCCAGGACACTCACAAGCCCAGACACTCTCCTCGTTTAGTCTCTCAAAAGCCCCAATCAGAGCCTCCATTGACTCCACGAACATCACAGCATCGTCGGCAAAGTCAAGATCAGTGAATCTCTTTTCACCAACAGATGCCCCACATCTGCTGAATCCCATGACCCTACCCAGAACCCAGTCCATGTAAACATTTAACAGAGTAGGAGCAAGAACACACCCCTGACAAAGCCCAGAATCAACTGGGAAAAACGCAGAGGTTCTTCCTTCACTCTGCACAGCACTCAAAGTATCCTTGTACAGGCCAGCCATAATATCCAGCAACTTTGAGGGGATCCCGCAATGTCCCACATTGCAGCTTGATCAACTGAGTCGAAAGCTTTTCGAAAATCGATAAAGGCTGCAAACGAATTTTGCTGATATTTGCGTTTGTGTTCTATGAGAACCCTCAGTGTCAGGACACAGTTGATGGTAGACTTCTTAGGCATAAAACCATACTGCTTTGGCCGCTATAGGTGAGAAAGTAGTCATGGATTCTATTGAGGATGACCCTAGCAAGGGTCATCCCCCTGTAGTTGCTGTAATTCAGGCAATCATCTTTCTTTTTCTAGATAGGGATGACAAGTTCTGTTTTCCGAACAGTTGGGATGACACCTGTACTCCAAATGGAAAAACAATTGCTTGCAATGCCAGGAGGACAGCCTTACCATCAGCCTGGAGAAGTTCACTCCGGATACCAAAGATCCCTGCAGCCTACCCTACCCTTAGCTGGTTCACCGCCTGTGCGATCTCAGTGAGATTGGGTGGTTCACAGATACTTTAAGGATCAGCCTCAAGGACCATGGATCCAGAGATATCTAATGGCCTAGTCGGATGATCAGCTCTAAACAGCTGGTCAAAGTAGCCAGCCCAGTGGGTCACAACTAGAGTGTCATCCGTGAGGACCGTTCCATCAGCCTCCCTGACTGCGACTCTCCGAGGAACAGATTCAGATGTGTGTAATGCTTCGATTCCTCTGTAAGCAGGACGAGGTCACTAGACCTCAGATGGTGTGTCACTTCCTCACAGATTCCTCTAACAAACACCTCCTTATCTGCCCTTAGAGCCCTCGCAGCCATCCTTCACAGTTCCCAGTACAGCTTGGAACTGCCATCAAGCTGAGTACTAAGACTCCTCTTGATGATATGCAGGGTGCCCTGCGAGATGAAACACCTCCTTTTGGGAACACCTACACAACCGTCAGCAACCTTCAGGGTCTTGTCACGGAAGGTCTCCCACATCAAATAAGGATGAGCTTTTTTACGTTCTTATGAGTTTCACTCCTGCCTCGTGCTCTT
Source organism: Erpetoichthys calabaricus (assembly GCF_900747795.2). Lineage (NCBI taxonomy): Eukaryota > Metazoa > Chordata > Cladistia > Polypteriformes > Polypteridae > Erpetoichthys > Erpetoichthys calabaricus. The sequence goes on along the minus strand of NC_041395.2, from coordinate 128,440,678 downwards.
TGCTCCTGGGCCATGATCTGTCTCCTTGAGACCCCACCAAAGGACAGAGTTAACTTTAAAATAGATACCAATTTTTATGTTTTAACTAGTAAAATTATTCTATGTATTAATTACTAGACAATGTGATTTTTTTCTTGCAGCTGCCATGCTGTGCACGTAAAATAACATCTACGGCCTGTTCTGAATGATTCCTTTATTTGCCAAATTTACATTCTAAATTGGTATTGCTAATTAAGTTTACAGCTGGCTTGATTGCTGCTGAATTATTCATCCAATTTTGAATCAACATATGAGCTGCACTTGAACTCTCAAAAGTATATTTTTACTGTTCTTTTCTCAGAAGGTCAAACACTGTTATCAAAATGATTGGTTTAGTGAAAATATGGAAGTAACCCCTTGGAAAGTAGCATATGGGAAAATCAAACCCCCAAAATAATGTGCTGTACAATACCTTCAACAAATGTATCATGAGGCCTTATCTGAAATGCTTCTTGTAGTCTGTTTGAAAGTGCCTCCTGTGAAACTTTACAGCAGATGCAGTTACCATTACTTCCTGAGAACAGTCACACTCTCTCTGGTCAATTGGTACGTCAAGCAGGAAATATCGAAATCAATCCAGAGAGTCATCAATTTATTTTTTAAGCCCAGCCATTATATTTGTTGCAGAGGGTTGGTGCCTACAAGCAACATCAGTGCAAGGCAAGAGCCAGCACTGAAAAGGATACCAGGCTAACCTCGGGCTCACTCACAGATACAAAGACACCAGTTTAGCAATACCAAATAAGTTAACATACTGATTTGTGGATGTGGAAGAAAATGAAGTCCCAGCAGAAATCCTATGTAATCCTGAGGAGTAAATAGGCAGTGACTTAGAATTAAATTTGTGTTTCCAAAGCTGTGTGGCAGCAGTAATACCTACTGTACCTCCTATGCCATATTAAAACCATTCATTCACTCATATATACATGTTCTTTCTATTTCAGAGCAGCATTTCAGCTCTCAGATGTATTCTTTCAGCAGCTGATCTAAAACTGGGAACCTGCCCATCATAGTCCACATTATCTCACAGGAGATGATCTTCAAGTCACTGCATGTCTTTGGGGATATTGGAGAGAAAAACTTACATAGTGATGCGGAACATACGTACTTCACGTGGGGTCTACTCAGGCCAGGTATTCATATTTGGGACACAGGAGCTAACCACAACACCACCAAGCTGTTGCCATGCTGAAACCAGATTTATTCATTAAAATCATCGCCATTTATTATTCATGACAAAAGCAAGTCACAGATGACAATGATTAGTGTGCCATCTAATCATCATTACTCTGTAAAGGTTTTTTTTTCCTGTATTCATAAAGGGTGTTGGTTTTAGAAAATGTGTGAAATATTTCATTTGTCAGGATATAATTGGTCATCCATTCTGTTTTTACCCCTTCACTCTTTCCCTGTATGTCTTTTTTTAAATATGCCCTGGCATCTACATTGTCAACTGTAGCTGTTTTACCTTAGGGCTAAATTGTGTAATAGAACAAGCACTTAATGAAACAATCTGTGGCAGATCATAAAAGTAAATGGGTCCTGGGAATAGTAAAACTACGTAGAATTGGACACCGAGTGATAACCAAGTGCCATTTGTTTTCACTACGTGTGTGACAGTACCCATCCAATTCATACTAATGCATTTTGATGGCTATAAATATTAAAGAGAAATATTACAAAGGTATAATTTTCTCTTGTTAAAAGGCATTGCACCAGTGTTCCCAGGTATGATTGTGACTTGTGTAATAGTAAGATGGACATACATAAGGTATGGCCCACTTTTAGCTACTAATGTCAAAAATTCACTGAATTCCATGCATGTGACAAGAAACCTGAACTTGGCTGGCCTTAATGAATAGACTCATACACATTTCTCTTTCTGGTGACTCCATCTATCATTGTAGGGAAGGACAGAAAAAATATGCTATTTTTTCACTCAAAGCACAAGAAAACAATTTTTGCAGATTAGAAAAGCAATGAGGAAAAAATGAAAGCCATAAAATAACAGCTACAGATAGAGGCTGTAAGATGAAAACACTTGGGGCATACATCATTTATAAAACGTCTGCAGATATTTACTGCAAATTCATCTGCTTAAAACAATCACTTTGGAGTCCCTAAAGCAGGGTATGAATGAAATTCGATTATTGAAAGCGTGCCCTGTTTCACATGTAACTCCTTCAGACTTACACTTTCCTTATATAACAGTTACTTGTACACAGCTAACAACCCTCATGCTGCTCATTTCGATTCTTCACAGTTTATGTGAGTAACAGCAATATTTCAGGGTGCAATAATAGAAGAAGGTCATCGTCCTATATATTTACTTTATGTCTTTTGCTATATTCTGATTTCTTTACATTTCTTCTTCTATACACTGTACTTATTGAGTGCATGCAAATTACAACTGATCCATCTACTGACATATTTAGTCTTTCAAATAACTACCTCTAATGTCTTATCATTACTGATTAGCAAAGTGATTTGTGCAAAATTAAATTGGCAGTGAAATTTAGTGTACCACTCTGGAAAAAAAATCTGCAAAATAAATTGGGTTTCACTTTCACTAAAATTTGTGCCATTCTCACAAAAAGTAAGACATTTAGTTCCTGTCTGGAAGCGTTTCCAAGCATTAATTCACACATTCGTCCTCCTTTCAATTAGTATATACTGTACTGTAAATAAAGATCTCCATAAAAACAATAACAAAAAATACAATCACTGGAAGTGTTCATAATCCTCAGCTAGGATAAGACAATGGATAGGTAATGATTTGTTGGCAGTAGTAACCTTTGTCACACACATGCGATTGGGAGGCAGCTAAAGGGCCTGAATAATAGTAGTTCCGTGTCGGACCAGGGGGTGGCGAGGTGCATTAACTGTCACTCTCAAACCTCTGCAAACCATCCATGGGAAATCCCGCACAGTTCTGGCCTACTGTTGACGTCACTTTCAGTTCCATTGGTTATTGTTTTTTTTTCGGGGGTGTACACTGAAGACGTCACTTCCCATTCTGGCCCCAAATGATGACATCAATTCCTGTCATGGCCCTTAAAGCTGCCATTTTTGCAACCTTAAGTCATTTCTGTTTTGGACTCAGACCTGTGAACATCTCACTATCTATTTTCCCATTTTGCAGCCAGGGCACAATTAATGGGTGGTTACCCCAAACCTTTTTGATGTGTTTTGCCTATTCTTGTGACACCTTCCATGTACTAAGTGTTTAATTGAAAAAGCAGAATCATGTGGACAGTAGTGCATTTTAGAGTATCTTTGTTTGGAAAATATGCAGCTGTTCACATTTTTAAAAAACATACTGTACTCACCTGCGGTGATGGGAACGAGAGGTTTAAATGGGTGTGGTATGAATTATATGCTATACATAGCTGCAGAAAAGAACATTGGTAAACACGGAGGTGTCCTTGTTTTTGGCGCAGGAAACAGACAATAAATGGTGGCTGTAGCCTTCCTGGCTCAATTTGAATGGCTCAGATGAGCAGGTTTGCCTTGGGAGAAGGTCAGTCCTGCAGTTTGCTCTAAACCAAATGAGATGCCTCCTAGTGATGGGTGATTCACGAATGGTTCATTCATTTTGAGTGACTCCTTTCAGTGAATCATATGAACCAATTCATGAGCATAAACAAATCAATTCAGTGGCGCGCGGGTGGAGTGCTAAAGTGCATGCATGTCTTTGTGGGTGACATCGTCAGCGTCTTTCGTGTTGCTGATAGATATTTAAAGCATATGCACAAGAACTGCCTGAATCTTGAGTCTTGGCTCATTTGATTCGTGAACGAGTTACTAGCCGTGAATCAGTCTGATGATTTTTGTTCATTTGATTCACAAACAAATCACTACTTGAGAATCAGTCTAACAATTCTCGTTCATTTGATTTGTGGTTGAATCATTATTATCATCATTCACTTGTTATTCTGTAACAAAATATCTTATTTTCTCTGCCGCTCGCATATGTGGATTTCACTTTCACCAAACAACAAATCTTTTAATTCTCTTGGATAGTCCTCTTCATTGGGAATAAACACTACTTTTCCCTGATGGCAACACGAATTAGACGATCTATAAGTCTCCGACTTAAAGTTTAAAGCCAAACAATATCTACATACTTCTGTCATATCACTTATGTCCATATATTCTATCTCTTTTCGCTGTTTCGTTATTTCACCGAGTAATAATTTCCATTTGTAAGCGTTAATGCGATCTTTACTATCAGTTTTTTGAGACTTTCGAATTTTAGTACTTTCATAATCTCTAACCTGCTCTACATGTGTATCACGCTAATGTTTTTGAACCTCATTTATGACGTTCTACTTTGTCTTCTACTGTTTGTCTTTTCTCCTTCTACTGTTTGTCTTTTATTTCTACCCATGTTTTGGATCTGTTAGGTTTTCAATTCATTTCTTGGCACAAAGTCTCGCGGGACGTGAAATTATCTCTCTGAAAATGGCTCGTCTTGTCTCTCTGAAAAAGTCTTGTCTCATCCCATGATTTTTTATGTAATAGAGAGATATATATAAATTAATTAACAATAATATTATTTATATTCACACACACATATATTGTGTATCAAAATCTTGTATGAATATTAAATTTTATGTTTGTGATATGATCAGAGATGACAAATCCCCATCCCAAGGACTTCCCATATACGCCAAACAAATCAAATGAATTAAAAAAATCGTTTCTCTTAAACAGGTAGTTTGAAAGAATCGAAAGAGTAAAGTGAATCACTAACACCTCCTTCCAGAGACTTCTGGGCCTTATAGGGCTTAGACCAGAAGAGGCAAGGTAAGTTGCCCTCATCGGGTATTTTCTTTGCACTGTGAAGCAGGAGGAAATTATATTGTTTGCAAGAGTACCTTCTCTTGTCCCGGCCCTTTCAATTCATCAGTCATTGGGCTGCACCATTACTAAGCATCCGTGTTGGTGAATTCCTGTAATGCAACAAGGCTAGATATACGTCCTTATCCTACATTAGTGCTTTCTCCATTCGACTTGTTATTTTGATCACTAATTCTGTTTTTCTATTGCTCTGTGGTTAAGCAGGTGAAAATGTTTAATGACTGAACTCCCATTTCTGAGTAAACAATTGCCATGGTCAGTAATTCTATCCAAGGTTAGTTCCAAAACTGCACTCAGTGCTACCAACACTCAACAATGCTCAGTCTCAACTGTAATGACAACAAATAAAAACAGGCAATGGAGTACAACTGGTGGTACAAAGATAGTTTGTGCCACAAGGATGACGTTGCTTCTGTCTATTGAGCATGTGTAATCACCTACATGCCATGGCCTTTTCTATCACTAGATGTAAACTCAATCAAAATCCTGGAAAGATACCTGAGATACCAGAGTTTTACATGTGTTGTGATTAGATTAGTTTTTTGTAGAAGAATGGTGAAACATACCTTGAGTTGATTCTACGTCATAGTACATACAAATGTTTCTGATAGCAATTGATGTTTCTACCAAGTTGCCCATACATTTATATTGTCAAAGATGGCAAAGCAAGGTTTTTTTTTTAAAAATTCCCACCTTCACTTTGTATTTCTTGACCTGACCATTCTTTCACTCCAGTAGTGTGTCATGACCTCTGTCTCTCATTTCCAACTTCTGGGATTACTAGCTGCAGGTGGCTCTGTAAATCTGAGCATTGGGTCACTTTTAGGTGACAGCTTTAATAAAAACCACCATAGCCTACAGGTTCTGTTACTCTCTGGTACCCTAAATTACTTAACAGGATCATGCACCGTGTCCTTCGGCTTCAGCCATGTGCAAAGCACCATTTCTACCTCAAGGGGCACCACTGCTGCTGTCCTGTCTATGACCCCAAAAGCTGTAAAGCAGGCACACCCTGGCACTGCATGTACTTCTTCTTATAACATGTGGTGTAAATGATCAAATCTTCTGTTCTTCAAGGACTTCTTTGTTATAATGGTGTGATTCCCTAGCAGCCTATGAAATTAGAAAATGGAAGAATGGAAAAGGCATGCCGCTACGTAAAAACAAAATGCTGCTATCTCCTTGGAAGTTTACTAAAATAATAACAAGGCTGAACAGATGTGGATGGCAGCTGGGATGGCACTACATTGCCTGAAGCCCATTTCCGTAGTTTGACACCTCATTCTCCAAACACCTGTACACACTGCTGAAGCACTGTGTGTGAGGAGCACATGCTTGCACGCCTGACATACTCCTTCCATAATTTTTTTTAGCATTTTTCTGCTTGAACAGATGTGCACTCATTGCTTGGCTAATATGCAAAGAAAAATTATGAAATCTGTCAAATTTATATTTATCTTTTTGAAATCCAACAGGAGGCTTAATGCATTTTCATTTGGTGAATGGTATTTCAGCTTGGTGGCATAAGCTTTCTGTTTGTCAGTGTCCGCCTGTGTCTTTGGATACTTAGAACACATGTTCTGAACAGAAGTTAGTTATTAAATTTGCAAACTGGCATTTGAAATTCACTTTCTAATTAAGACTTTGCAGTTGAAAAAGGTACTATATAAACTCTTTCTCTCTCTCTGCTGTAAAATCCTAGAAAATATTGAAATCATCAGAAAAAAAAACTGAAAAGTAGAGATGTCAGGTAATTGAAAGGAACTGCTCTGGGCATCTCTCTCCTAGGAGGATTTGTTTTGCCTATGTGCTCACATCACGAGGAAAAAGTAAAAGGGATACTGTTTTGCCGATGTTAGCGGATAAGCGACTTTGTCTTTCTTCTGAAAGTTCTTTTTGCTGATGTGCTGGCCACACTTATGTTATTAGTGGCTAAGTGAGTTTTCTGTTTCCTCAGAGGTGGAGCCCTTACCCCGACTCCACCTCTCACTTCCGGGCCGGACAGACACACAGGCTTCCATGCGTAGACGTTTATATATAAGAAATACAGTGTGGTCTCCATTTACCAAAAACAAATGCTCAATGGCATGAAAATTAAACAAAACTGTTGCACCAGAATAATGTGGCTAGAATATTAATGACTGGTTTTTCTGCCAAGGTTTTTGAAGAGATCGTTTGCTCTAGTTATTTGGGTAAGAAGTGATTCCTCCTTCCAGGTGGTCGTGCTTTTATGCCGAGGGACCAGAAGGGGCAGAGTTAGTGGCTCTCATTGGGTTAGTTGGTCTGCACTGTGGAGGAAGACTGGCGTCCTTCAACATCTGCAATAAGATGCTGCAGATGTTCTATCAGACGGTTGTGGTGAGCGCCCTCTTCTACGCAGTGGTGTGCTGGGGAGGCAGCATTAAGAAGAAGGACGCCTCACGCCTGGACAAACTGGTGAGGAAAGCAGGCTCTATTGTAGGCAAGGAGCTGGACAGTTTGACATCTGTGGCAGAGTGACGGGCGATTAGCAGGCTCTTGTCAATTATGAAAAATCCACTGCATCCACTGAACAGTATCATCTCCAGACAGAGGAGTAGCTTCAGCGACAGACTGCTGTCACTGTCCTGCTCCACTGACAGACTGAGGAGATCGTTCCTTCCACAAACTATGCGACTCTTCAATTCCACCCCATGGGGGGGGCAAGGGTCAACGTTAACATTATTCAAAGTTATTGTCTGTTTTTACCTACATTTTTATTACTCTTTAATTTAATATTGTTTTTTGTATCAGTATGCTGCTGCTGAAGTATGTGAATTTCCCCTTGGGATTAATAAAGTATCTATCTATCTATCTATCTATCTATCTATCTATCTATCTATCTATCTATCTATCTATCTATCTATCTATCTATCTATCTATCTATCTATCTATCTATCTATCTATCTATCTATCTATCTATCTATCTATCTATCTATCTATCTATCTATCTATCTATCTATCTATCTATCTTATATAGTGCCTTTCATAGTATCTTCACAGGGAAGTAGTAAATAACTGATATGCTGGAATCTATCTATCTAAGACGAAGACAAGACATTTAATGGCAGCACCCCCTCTTGGTCCAAGTGGTAGTACATACCTAGGAGGAACTGAGAGGGTTATCCTCTGACACACACGTGTCACAACATTATATGTATATATGAATTTATATTTATATATACCTAATGTGTGTATATGGGGGAAAGTCAATAATTATCCAATAATCCAAGTCAATAATTATCCTCACTTCTGTGATTATTATGTTTGGGCTGGCTGTACAAATTTCTAGGTGCACATGTGTAAACATGGTGTGTCCGTAGTCACTGTGGTTAAGTTTTGACTTTGATCAGTCAGTTTCTCTTGTTATTTTCTAGGAGTAAACATAGCCACTCTGTTCTCCATTTGCACCAAAGAAGAGCAGTGATCCACTGTTGATGGAATGAATCTGTATTGGGGCAGAAATCCTTAGAAAGCTTTCCGCACAATATGGAGATAGTGTTTTACCAAGGTGGAGTGTTTATCAATAAACTGAGAAATTCAAAAATGGTCAGACAAGTGTTAGGCATGAAGAAGGAGTGGGATGACCATCCACGTTTACTACTGAAGACAACATTAAGCAAGTCTGTACCATGATTCTGATGAACAGACAAGGATTTCAGCCACTGGTATACTTTCAGCCCATGAAAAGAGGATCACTGCTTGCTCTTCTTCTTTGTTGCAAATGGAGAGCAAAGCAGCCATGTTTACTCCTAGAAAACAACAAGAGAAAATGACTGATCAAAGTCAGAACTTTGCCAATATGACCACAGACACACCACGTTACTACATGTGCACCAGGAAAGCTGTGCATTCACCTCAAACAAAATTATTACAGAAGTGTGAATAACTATTGACTTATTCTTATGTATATGCTGTATACAGTATGTAATAAACAAGACAGAAGTGTTGGGGCGCCCTTGAGCAAACCCCATATAACTGGATGTTTATTTCAAAAAAGAAAATGTTTGTAAAGCATTTCATTAGGCAGACTACCTAAGATGGCAGTTCTTCCAGTCATATGGCAGTCAGGCAGAAAGGGTCGGGTCCAGATAAATGGACTCTGGAAGTGATGTTGGTGAAGCAGTGTTTCAGAGGAAAGGTGAGAAGAGAGAACATTATCACACAATGAGAACTGTATATATACACATACAGACAGAGAGAGAATGCAATTTTTTTGCAAATTTTGCATATTACTTAATGCTGTATTCTGACAGTGCTGTAGTGGAAATGTGTTTTGCACAAATAAACTGAATTCACTTGCATGATGGCACAGTGGTTAACACTCCTGCCTAACAAACTAGACCGGATTTAAATTCATGTGCTGTCTGTTAGGAGTTTGGGCATTCATCCTGTGTCTGCATGTTTCACTCTGGGAATTTTGGCTTCCTCCCACATCCCATTAGAAGTGTTACATTAATTGGGGACTCTAAATTGACCCCATATGAGTTAATGTGCTTTGTGTATATGAATGTAGCCTCTCTAGGGTTAATTCTTGAATTGGATATCTGGATGTAGAAATGGAAATTAATGCAAAAATGAATACATTTAAATTAGAGAAACAGGATAATAGACTGGAACCATCTGAGGTAGAGTCTCATTTCATACAAAGACGTCCTGGTCTGGGACTATTGTTCTGTCAATGCCTATGCACCTACTAGAAACAGTCGCAGTTCATCAAAAATGCAAGGCCAGCTACATGACATTTTCAAGGCCAATACAATTTCATTGTCTGATTCTACCCAGATTACTTTAGAAAGCTTTCAAAGCTAAAGGATCAGAGTGTGGTGTATTAAGCATGTACTGTATATTACACAGATAAGCACATTTGTCCTCAGAGGGATGCAGCGCTGCAATCCTTCAACCATATTAAGTGCTGAGAAAATGTCCTCTTAATTGTGATATACTAAATGTAGAAGGACATGGACAAATGCAAAAGGGAAAACTCTGGTGGATTTCAGTTTAACACTTTGGGCTCAAATATAACAAAATCCTGCTAGGCACAATTTCTAAAAAAAAAATTTGTAATAAGGACCGGACAGTTAGATAAAGTGTACGTTTTATATTTGATATTCCACATATTGTGAGCCTTGCAGAACCATCTATCTATCTATCTATCTATCTATCTATCTATCTATCTATCTATCTATCTATCTATCTATCTATCTATCTATCTATCTATCTTATATAGTGCCTTTCATAGTATCTTCACAGGGAAGTAGTAAATAACTGATATGCTGGAATGGAAGGTAAAACCGTGGCAAGGATGTGTGAAAATGTAGCAAAAGTGTAGGAGGAAAAATAAGGAGTTGCTGAGCTTGAGGTTAAAGTTCAGGCTTAAGGTCCAAGTCTAACACAAATGGAAGAAGTAATCATCAGTTAGAAACAGGAGGAACTAGAAGACACAGTGCAATACAATTAAACAAAGGGGCACCCAAAACAATGACTAAATAGCTGAGTAGGGTCTGATGCCCAATTGTGTAAATACACAATATTGATAAGTAATGATACTACAACAGGCAGGGGCACAACAAGCTGTTTTGAAGTGGGTATGGAAGATTTTTTTTTTGGCTCTATAGCAAGTTACATCAGTTGCTAGCATACTTACGGCTAGCTCCCTTGAAGACAAAGACATGCAGTTTAGTTTTCTTTCTTTATAGGCTCCCACCATCATGAACTCCCATGTAAAGCATCCTCTGCATCTCCTCTATTTGTGCTCCTCTCACAAGGCAACCTCAAATGGTAGATATGGACAAACATAAACAGTATGTGGAAGGTGGGACCGAAAACAATCAGGTGCAGTAAAACCAAAGGCAATCATCATCGGCCTGAGTCCTTACTCATTATCGGGCCATGTTAAATTTGCATGTCTCTGGACTGTCTACTCAAAACTAGCATCATTCTCTGATGTGCATTAATCTCATAGTTTTGATTCTTGCAGCATTGTGGCTGATATCACCAGTCTGCAGTGGATATTTTACTCATTTACACCCACATCTACTAATTTCCAGATGATAGGTGATCTTGACCTGTAAATTTGTATTTGTGTGGTTCTAGGAGGTCTCAGATCATTCAAGGTGAAGCGATATCTTTGACAACAGTCAGCCAAAGGTGCAATCATGGGGGTGCAGTCACACAAAAAATGTATTATTTGCAATATTAGTTATAACAAATATATCCGGAAAATGTTAGACAAGTTTAATTAAATTATGTGTTTATATTAAAGTTTGAATGTTTCTTTTAATGAATTTTGCATCATCACATGAAAAATAAAAGCTCTGTGGACAAGTGTCAACACTTAGATGGGGATGATCCCGTGCTGATCCGGTCTTAATACATATTTACAGTAATAAGACTAATTTTGGGGGTTAGCCCTGTTGCAGTGCCCCTCAGTGCTGTGAACTAGCAGTGGATCAAGACTAAGACAAAGTGCAGTTGCAGTGTGCTACCAGGAGTCGGAAATGGGGAACAAAATTGAATACTAACTTAGACCATCTTGTCAGAAGGTTTAACAAACTTAGCACTTACTATGGTAGGTAGTGTTATATAATAAATCCTGTATGTATCAGACAAACTGTTACTGACATGAAAAAGCACTGATATTCCATTAAAAATATTTTATATTTATATTTGAACTGAAGTATAGTGTGATATGGAGTCAATTATATTTAACTGAATGCCACAGAAAAAGACAAACAATACATGGAAATATTTATGTTGCACAATATAAGAAATAGAAAAATACTTACTGTAACACAATTAACTAATTTTCTTAAATCAAAAGAAACAGTATCAGCTCTAATTAAGGTATCACTTGGCCGTCAGTTCAGAAAGTGTGCATTTAAAGATGTTGCCAGTTTCTTCCATATTGTATTCCTTGAGGGTATGGTTGCGAGTGTTCTCCAGATAGAACATGAGGTCTGGCACAGCATATATTATATAGCGCCTGGGCTCTACTGTGAAGTTTGTGCAGCAATGAAGAATTCTTTACAAATATTGTCAAGTCTATGAATATATTTTCTACACTTTGGTGGCTGTTGGATTCATTTGGTTATTAGGAAAAGCTGTGCTCATAATAAATAACAACTGTCAACTCTACTGTATTATCTACCTAATTGGGAAATGAGATATAGCAAGACCCCACAGACACCAGGGTGTCACATGCATATATTTACACTCTATGAACATCAAATAAAAGAATAAAATTAGCTGGGGGTGGTCTTACATCAGAGATTTAAGCCAGTGGTCATCTGTACATTAGATCGATGGCTGGCGATATAATGTATGAGTAATCGTGTACATGTATCATATGGAAGATCAGAAATATGGCTGTTTTGAATTCATTCGCCCCCCTTTTGGTTTGGGTGACATGCGTGCACATGAAAGATGGGGCAGTAATTTAGTATGGAGGGATGAATTTGGCACAACACCCAACATGAACATTTACAATTTACAGTCACATCATTCATTTTATAAAACATAGCTTAACGATTGCAATTATTTTTAATACGTTTACATTTACAGGATGTACTTTTTCCCTGTGCTCCGTCCCTTTAAATCAAGAGAATTGTGTAGCAGCAAGTTGGTAATTGAGAGGGGGTGAGATGCTAATTGCTGTTGGTCGCCATTAATGAGCAATCGGATGGTCAGGTGAGAAAACTGAGGAGGAACACAAAAAAAGAACAAGATTTACTGCAACTTAGTTGAAATTGGAATTAATCTTGTTCTGCTGTTCACTGCAATAGCACTTTGAACTGAAGATCATCTCCTCTTAGTGCTGTACTGTGTAGTCTGGTCTTGATCTGCAGCCATATGGTACTATCTCTGGAACTGACCCTCTGAGTTTCCATCAGCCTGACTTGAGAAGTTTCACCAAAAGATGTAGTAGACACCACTCCCAGGCAAGTAAAAAACATTTGGGTCTACCGGCGGTCATTTCAAACGATACATTGAGGTTGTATCCACACCATGAAGGGCTGACTAGTTTAAACTGGTCTGAACCTGTTTGTGAATGCTTTGTGGTATATGTCTGCTTTGAAATGATATCTGATGTGAAAGGTTCTATATAAAAGAAAGATAGCCTGACAACAAGTAATGTGGAAACATGACAAAAAATAGAAATAAGGTGCAATCCTTCCAAGGAGAATGATCTAATGCACGTGTGTGTATGTGTGTATATATTATATATATAATTTTTAAATAGTTGACCCTATCAAGAGGTAATCAGTGTGTAATCAATGTAGTGTATGCATTGATGCTGTGTTACATGAATACATAACGTGTTATAAATTAACACTCTATTTTCAAAATAATATTCAAATATTTTTATTTTTATAAAGAAATGGATGGAACATTCAAAACCTTACAGAGGTAGAAACAAAGGACATAAGAAATGATGTTAAGGGTTTAAATTTGCCAGTGGAAAGTGAATAATAGGGCTGATTTGTCAACCTCAATTATTTATCTCTCGTTACACGCTGAAAGTTCCCTGTAGCAAGGAAAATGTAGCATTAAGCGCACTTTCACAAATATAAGGGACACATGACTGCACTTTATCATGGGCCGCACTACAGGAGACCATGGATTGATACTTGTGTGTGATTTTTCTTTCTAATCTCATTCATTTCCACTATGGATTCATATTGGCTTTATCCTCTGCTCAATTTCATTTGGATGGTAGTTTAATCTAATTACTGACACCCAGTTGTATAATTTTTAAAACAAATTGTGCTCTAATGAGACTCATAGGAGGGAGGTAAGCCTGGAAACTTTGACAAGCGCAGCTCATTTCAGCACTTCCCAACACTACCAAGAAAACTGAGATTAGTGCTTTGTTCAAATAACACCCCATAATAATGTAGTTCTCCTTTTAAAGCTTTAAAATGGTGCCTTCTAAAGGCACATTTTTCACACCTTGCTCCTCTATAGTAACTTTGTACTAAATTTTCTCAATATGTAGATGTATAGAATACACAAATTTATTTTTATTTCTGATATCTGGCCCTTTATTCTCATAATAATTAACACACATGTTCATCTATCCACTTAATTTCTGTATCCACTTATTCCCATTTGGAGATGACTATTATTGGGGATTTAATTAGGTTGCAAATTAGGATAATTAGCACTGACATAATTGGAAAAACGGGACTGGGCCTCCAGCTATTTAAGGCTTGAGTCAAACTTGCAGTGTGAAAATTCACATTTTTTGGCTTATATCTATTTTTTCATTACTATTCCTGACTGTGGGTTCTTGTGGGGGGGAAAAAATCCTTCGCTAAGGAGCACATTCAGCAAAAATAGAAACTTATGTTGATGAAATCCAAGCAATTTTTGAATATTATCTCTGGAGTTCTGAAAGAAAATTAGTAAATATATGTTCATTTCCCTTATGAAGTACAGTAGAATGTTGACGTTGAAGGTCATGTTTTGTTTTGAGAAAGTGTATCTAATGAAAATTCAATAAATGCTTGTGTTTTGGACATTGTCTCTGTTGTAGGCTTTTTCTATTTTAAACCACGGAGTGACATACAATAAGTAAGCCTAAAGTGTGGGACCTCTGAATTAACAGTGTCCATTGCCCGTAATAAACTTTAAAGATTTTAATTCTTCCTAAATAACTTTTGACAATTTGATTTTATTGATATTCAATTTATTTGCATTCTTTTTAAAGTATGTATATTCAGTATTTGTTTTTATATATCCTGTACTGCACTACTGTGTTCTCTCACTCTGACCTCTTTTATTCTAAACATACACACACATACTTTATAGTATTATATGTATGTACTGTATATATGTATGTGTGTATATATAATATATATAAAATATGTGTGTGAGTGCCAGACTGGATAGAAGGGCATCCTGATTGGGTTTTGGAAAGATTATCTGCCAGGTCTGAAGGTTGTACTGGATGGAGAAGAGGAATGGAGACACAACCCAGCTATGATTGTCCTCAGCTTCAGTCCCAACTGGGATGATCAAATAATGGATGAAGAAGAAACAAGGGGACCTTTTGAACAATTCATCCCCCAGCATGAAAGGTGGCAGTGCTCCCCTGGCTAGAGCCCAGTAGGGCTGCCTGGCTATTGTAGAATGGAAGGGTGACCCTGTCAGGGTCCTTAGGTTTTTATGGTGGAGGGGTGCTGTGAAGATTGGACATCCCTATTTTTCTGGATGAACTGGAAGTGCTTCATAAAAGGAGCCACTCTGCCTCATCCGGTTTGAGTCAGTCAGGAGGCAGAGGGTGAAAACTCACATGGAAATGGAGAGGGAGCTTTATTAATGATAAATACATTGTGGATTTGTTAAGTCTGGATGTGGCTCTGGGTAATACAAATCTTCTATTTTATCCCTAAACTGTGTTTGGTTCAGTTGTGTCTTGTGGTCACTATATCTATGAAAGTGTGGCCTAATTGAGAAGCATTTGAAGGTCACTCCATTCTAAAACTTTTATTTGTATTTTTACTATGTACAGTAGGAACGTTTGGTCGGGGTTCTGAACTGGCTTAGTGGTAAACAATAAAAAAAAGTAAGAGTGGAGTGCCCAGAACATTCTAGGAGTACGAGTTTCCATTTCCACTCGTTTTGATGACGGAATCTCAGCAGAAACAAAGGAAAAGATGGTGCAAAGGCTGCAGTTACCAGACATTCTTTGAAATCTTAAGATGACTAGCTAAAAACTGGGTGGAAATTAAGGGACATTGCTGCTGCTGCTTTCTTGTCCTTTTCTGCTGAAGTTGGTAGCCCTCTTAGTATTTCCACTTCAGTTCTGGCCAGAGTGTCCTGTGGCAGGTTGTTTTCTCTACCACCCCTTTTTCTTCTCGTCTGTCTTACTGTTTTTAATCCTGACAAGTGCCTAATGGTTTACCCAATTGCTCTTCTGGGTAGTAACTACCAGGACACAGGTGATATAGTGGGTGGGATAAAGATAAACAGGGCAATTTATGAACAAGCTCTAGCTATGAGAATGGGGGAATGTGATGGGAGCAGAGATAATAGGAGTGTAAACTAAGTGACAGAACTACACGTCTCTTTTTCCAGTATCGATGCCACAAATTTTACTGGCTGTAAAACACCATAGTTTTGTCATTTATTTTTGCAAGGTGCACAATGACATTCAGTTTCAGTCTCTGGCCCATCACCAATCGCACATTTGTTCAAAAATCTGCTGATTGCAGTTCAGGGTCACAATGAGAGGGGGAGTTTATCCTGGCAGCCCTTGGCAACAGACATAAAGGAATGCTAGACAGGGGCCCACATGGCCCACTCGCACATCTACCCACACTTGCTCACTCTCACCAAGAGTCAGTTTAGAGTAGCCAAGTAACCGAACATACATGTCTTTGTGGATACAGGACCATAGTCAGAGCTCTATGTAGTAGTAATTAAGGCTTACATTCTGCAAGCCATTTCATTTTCCTCACAGAAGTTACCATGATGGCATTATATTTATTTATACAGGAGCAGCCAAAAGAAGATGAAGTATTAATGATGTACTTATGAAGTGGAGTAATCATTTTAAACTTGCAGCTAAGCAATTGTGCAGGAGTAAGCTGGACATGAGAACTACTAGAGGGCAATGTAGGTTAGAAAAAGATGTGGACAATTCTAATTTCTCAAGGAGAACTAGAGCTGTAAAAAGTTTCTACTACATCATGAAAATTCAAAGGAAATCAAAAGCTGTTATTATACGTCCTAACAATAAAATTTAAATAAATGCACATCTTAATACATGAATAAAGGATAAAAGTAGAGACTGAATGGTGTGAATTTCTTAAATTTTTAGAGCAATATGGAGCACTATTGTTTTTCTATTATAAGAGAGAATTGTATGGTAATATAAAGTAAATAGCTAAGATGGGTTGAAATCCCAGTAATCAACATCAACCTCCATGCATTCATCTTTAACGTTTTCTGAGCACCATCTATTTGAATGTATTTTGTAATGCATGTAAGTAGTAATAAAATGCATTTTTCATTCCAACAGATGGCGCAGATTTCAGTCATTTGCACTGCTTTTACAAAACCCAAACTCCATAACATATAACACAGATAAAGCAACTGGACAGATACACAGAGACACTTATGCTTTTAGTAAAGTGGATGTAAAAAGTAATACATTTTTGATATCACATATGTAATGTTGATAATTATTCTTATGCATATATTTCTGTATATGAAATACAAATACCATCAAGATAAAAAAAAAAGTTTCCAGGTAGGACTTGAACTGCAATGCCTCTCACTTACAGTTAGACGTGCTTTGATTTCTGCAACCACCATAGACCAGTTCACTATTTCTGACTATTAAATGTAAAACATCATTGAAGTTTTTTTTTTTTTTCTTGATTAAATTAACATTTCAGTGACACTGGATATTTTTGGACCTCAGGCTCATGAGATTGATCTAGCAGTGAAAATAATTTTTATTAGGTTGTCTGCAAATAACCAAGAATTTTGTTGTTATACATCATTAAGTCAAATTGGGACACGTAGCATTTTATATATACTGTGTGTGTGTGTGTGTGTACATGTATCTATGTATGTACATATGTGTGTATATATACTTATTTAAAAACAGAATATAATAACAGATGTCCATTTCTCATTAAATATTCTTTAGAAAGCATTTGTATTTCCTTACAGATTTAAGGAATGTCACATCTCTTGTGTGCATCCTTTCTTATTTTGGACTACAAGATTCAAAACAGTAATAAAAATTTGTATGGTTTGTTTTGGAAGTCATCCATGCCTCCATATACAGTATCTTTATAAATAATATTTAGACATGGGAAACTGACAAAGGATATCATTCCCACAAGCTCCTAACTGGTACTTTGTAAACATTAGACATAAAATGGTTTAAAATGATAAATGGTCATTGAGCCAGACCAGGGTCTACTTTTGTAGGAAGAGGGAAAAGGAGGCACTGACTACAGATTGCATTAAAGAAAAAAAAATGCCCTAGATTCCCATGGTATGTATTAGGCAGTGAAACATAACTAAGCAGCTACATAATATGCTGAAGGAAATGTAAAGGAAAAGAACCTTCTTTTCAAGGCACAAAGGAATCCAACTATTGAATTTCTGGGAGCAAAAAATACCTACGTTCAGTTTTTGGAAGCAACAAAAAAAAAATGGAATTTTAAGCTTGCATGTCTCTTTACTACAAAAGTTTTCCTTGGAATAAGCAATGTATTTGTACAAAGCAACTTGCATGGACTCTTCTGGTTCAAAGCAGCGGGGTTTGCAAAAGCCTGAAAAATTCTCCTCTAAGTTTCGGAGACCAAGTGCATGTCCAAAAGTCTATTCTCCAGCTATCTGTTGGACCCTGAAGCCATCTGGGGCTATGGAGATAAGGCATCTGGAAGACTTTTTGACTGCACATGCTCTTTCCCTGCTGGAAACTGTCAAAGCGGAGACAGGAATGTTGTACAGGTAGAGTGGAAATTGCATGCAAAATGAAAAGATCAAAGCCAATTTTTACTGTGATCTCTTGAGCTAAATCAAAATGGTCACTGTCATTTGTTTACATTTTTAAAAGTGTTGGTAAACGGAGCTTTTTCTAGTTTTATGCACTTTTAATGAGAAGTTTGTATATATTATTCATTTTAAATTGAATTGGTTTCCCACGGGCTTTGCCGTCGTTAGAATCACAATAAGATTCCAAGTAATGTGCTCACATTACAGCCCTCTACCCTCCAACTCTGAAACGGTGCTTCCAAGTGGATAATTACCGTCCTAGACTAGCATGTCACTTTATAGGGCTCAGTGATAGCAAATGCATATTTAAACAGCCAAAACTGTCATATTGTGTGTGTGGAAACTTTGCCTCCACAGTCAGTGATCCTAAAAACGAGTTCAAGGATGTCGTATCACTGTAACGGTAGCCTTATTAATTCAAGTCAACATGTACTTGTGTTTATGAGAAAGGCATTCTGCAATCCAGCTTCTGTTTGATTTACAAAGTATCTGTAAGAACACTGCTATAGTTTGTATTTACCGATATGTTAAATTAACAGCAATAATCACAAAAAAGAATAACTTCAACAGCAAAACAATACAAATAAAACTAATAATGATTACTATTAGAATATATACAGTAATATGAGGCATTTCCTACAATGTTATCTGTAATCAACTATGGGAAGAATAATAATAATGGTAAGCCATTTAGGATTTTCCATAAAAATAATTTTTTACACGTTTTCAATAATAATAAAGGGAACTGTCACACTTTTGCATAACAGCACAATGGGTTCAGTTTCCAGTATGACCGTTGCCTAGGTCTCTGTGTGTTATCTGCATGTTCTCCAAGTGTCTGTAGGCATTCCTCTGGGTGCTCCAGTGTCCTCCCACATCCTATGAGATGTGTGCTTTAGGGTGACGTGAAGGCGAGTGTGATTGCATGAAGGAGTGTGTCTTGTTGTGAACTGCTGTCCTGTCCAGGTTTGTGTCCCGTTTTCAGAGCCGTACCACTGTAACCCTAATTTGCAGTAAATGGGTTTACTAAATGGATGGATAGATAATCCATTTAAATTAAAATCTGCCTATACATTGTTGAATGTAAAATCATAGAATTCGTATATGAGGAGAACATGTAAACGCCTCAAAAACAATAACTAGATGCAGGATTCAAACACAGGATGATGGTAGGCAGTGCTGGTGGTGTGTTGCCAGAAGCAGTCACACCAAATGCACTTCAGAACGGGCAATCCACCTGAACCTAGGCATGTTTGGGCCTGACTAGTTCTTGGATGGGCGACCAACCATGGAAAGCTTGGGGTGCTGCTGGTAGAGGTGTTGGTGAGGCCAGCAGGGACTGCTTACCCTATGGTCTGAATGTGGATTCCAGTGCAGTGATGGGGATACTGTGCAGTAAAAATGGCATTGTACTTCAGGTGAGATGTAAAACTAATGACCACAGATAGTCAGGACCTTAAAGATCCCTGGACATCCTTTTGTAAAGAATAGGGTTTATCCTGATGTCCTGGCTAAATTGCCCATCAATGCCTGGTCATTCTGGCCCCTTAGTTATCCCCCGTCTCATATTGGCTAACTATCTCTCAAACCTTCACCGCATAAATGCTAATACGTGGTGAGTATACAGGTGTAAAAATGGCTGCCGTTGCATCATCCAGTTGGGTGCTGTACGTTAGTGGTGGATGAAGTGGCTCGCCACTTACTATATAAAGCACTTTGAGTAATGAGAAAAGCAATATATAAATGTTGTGACCTACAGGGAGCACACAGCTCCTAATCTCAACACAGACAGATGCAGAACACAAGTTCAGCACGCACGTTTATTTTTTTTCGTGGGAAACTCTTCCCAAATTGTTTCCTACCTGCTCAGCGCAGTCCCAAGCACAAAACACACAGCACAAAGCACACTTTTTTCTTCTTTTCTCTTCTTTCTCTTTCTTCCTTCCTTCTGGCAAGCTTCATCCTCTTCTGCCCAACACTGGCTCCTTTTATAGAGCACCTGGAAGTGCTCCAGGTGTCCGGTGATCTCCTTCCAGTAGCAGTTTCGGGTGTGGTGGCTTTTCTGCCATGAAGGGTTCTGCCGATCCCACAGCTCCCCTTGGTGGCATCCATGGAACTCAACAGGGCTGCAGTGAACTCCAACTCTCAGTGTGCCCTGCAGAAAGCTATGGAGCCACAGCAACCCAGGGGGGCTGCCCTCAGATGCGTACACTAGCTAAGAATCACTAATTAACCCAACAAGCATAGCTTTGAGAGGAAAATAAAGCAAATATGAGGAGAACATGCAGGCGCCACAATAAACAAGGGCAGGATTTGAATCCGGAATGCTGGATCTTTGAGGCAACAATGCTAACCAATGTGTCAGCATCCCTTGTTTTCTACAAAAGGACTTAGACAGTTATTACAGTTTAGGTGGTTAGGTGGTAAATTTAGATAGATTGACAGAACTTTATTTGTCCCCTGGGGGAAATGTGACTTTATACAGAAGCTAAGTAAATAAATATCATCAGATTATTACTAACAACAATCTCCCACTCAAATACTGACCAGAATGACTAAAAATTGGCAGTCCCAGTCCCAGTGAGGCATTATGCAGGTATATTGCTGTTGGCATAAAGGAGCCCCAGTAGTGTTTTTTGACACACTTCTGCTGAATAATTTGTTGGCTGATGTGCAACACTGTTCATAATGGCATTCAGTTTTGTTTTTAGTCTCCCCTTTACTTACAGTGGGTCCAGAGTGTGTCTTATAACTGAGCCTGCTGTTTTAATTAGCTTATTGATTTGGTGGGCCTTTTCGTCAAGTATTATTACCAGCCTCTTTTCTCTGCGTTGCACAAACTGTTGCAAGCCATTTTAATTCTTATTGTGTTATTAAGGAGTAAATGCTTAACGAAGTACATTCATGGTAAATGGAAATGTGTGTCTGGATGGATGTTTGATAGAGACGAGAGCCACGCTGAAACTAGTACAGTATCATTGGTTATGCTTCTTTGTTTAGAAACATTTGATGTTGATAAATCATGACAGCCACAATTTATTGAATTGTTTATCCAATCTGCATTAAATTTACTGATGCTTTTAATGGTTAAAATCAATAACTTGTAATTTTCTCTGTTTGATTAATCTTGAATAAATGGGAGGAAAAGGGAATTAAGAGGAATCTCCTGATTATTTTAAAATAAATGTGTTTTTTTTCTTTCCTCTGGGTACTGCTAATTTCCTACAATTAATTGAGTTATCCATGCTGACCCAGACTGAGTGAGTGGGCATGCTCTGCAGTGGACTGGTACCCTGTTTTGGACATCCCGGAAATGAGTATGTTCAAAGGGACTAAAATTAGAAGGGGGGGGGGGGGGGGGAGAAGATGAAATAAAGCTAAAAGAAGCAGGTAAATATCATAGTCAAAAGAGCAGGCCGGTGTTATTATCTGCAGGTAAACAGACAGAGAAAACTAGTGCAATTGTAAGATGAAAACAGTGTTTGTAACTCAAGCCTGTATTTGGTAAATTAAGGTCCATCCTTTCACCAAAACTAAAGATTGTAGCCAAAAGTCAAAGTCAGGAAGCAAAGCAAGAAATCTGTTAAACCACAATATCAAACACGAAGCACGATGCCAACAAAAATTGGATGGCAGAAAGTGCATGGCATCATTACATCGATGACATCACGTGCCACACACTTTCAATAGATTGCACAATGACACTGTAGTAACAGTTCTACAAAACAGTGGAGCCCATGGAATGGCCTCTGGAAAAGACTGAACTAAAATGAACATTGGTGAATACGGTTTAATCATGAAATTTAAAGTGAAGCAATGAACTCTTCTATATTTAAAACTCTCATGGAAAAAGAAAAATCTGAAAAGGAGTAAAAATATATGAAGTTAGATGATAAAAGCGGGGTTCTGGTTAATGAGAAAAGAGAAACAAATTAGAAAAGTTTGGGGAAAAAAAAACATAGCTAAAAATATACATTGTAAAAAGTTCTTACTCGTGCACTCGTCCTTATTCACCACTTTAACTTGAAGTACTGTATATGCATGTGTTATGCACTCTGTTTAGTCGTATTTAGATCGATTGTATGGATCATATTCAAGCCAGCCCCCAAAAAAACATAGGGAATGTAATGGTCTGCCTGTTAGGGTCCATCATTATAACATTGTAGAAGAACGACGTACAATATTGTTAATACAGAAATACTTTATTTTAAAGGAATTGTTCTATCTATCTATCTATCTATCTATCTATCTATCTATCTATCTATCTATCTATCTATCTATCTATCTATCTATCTATCTATCTATCTATCTATCTATCTATCTATCTATCTATCTATCTATCTATCTATCTATCTATCTATCTATCTATCTGCACCTTTTATTGTGTGTTTGGTTTCAGGTCAAGCTATTAGTCAATCAGTATTTAATTTATATAATGCCATGTATTCCACAGTGGTCATGTGAACACTTACATATGAACATTCTGAAACCATGACAATGGCATCCCATGAATATTCATGTAATCAGAACTGTTTTGTTTGCACATATGCCTTTTCGGGGCCATTCAGGCAGTTTTGGGGACTCAAGATATCAAGAGTAGCAGTGAACACGATGGTATAAATATGTGGTGTTCCTCATAAGGTCATCAGAAATGTTTTAAGTGATAAGCGGACTAGCTGACCCAGCACTGGTGTCTGCATTTCAACAAGTGCTGTCAGGGGGTAGACTCTGGCTAACCACCACTGGTAAAAGTAGGTTTGAAAAATACACGGAAAAGTGAATTTTGCCCATTATGAAGGATTGTGGCTCTGTACAGTATGTGTGAGTGTGCTCTGTTTTAGGATGGCATTCAGCACAGGTTCATGACTTAAATCTGTCGTGATAATAATACAAGAAGGTTCACAGGGTGTTGTGTTGTGGTTTAGGGGGGTTTGTAGGAGATTTCGATGCAGAGCTTTAAGTGAGTGGGATAAGTGCCAGGGAGTGGCATTCTTTCACATTATATTTTAGTTCTAACTTTGAGGTAAGGTATTTCAGATAAAGAGGACTGATGTGTCAAGGTAAGGTTTCATGGTGTTAGAGAGGAGTGACGTGTTGCATGTTGAATAATACATGCAAGTAAGAATTTCACTGTACGTGTAATAATATTGACATGATGAACCTAAGAAAATATAGCAGAACCTTTTTGGCACCTCTTCCATCTAAAATATTGCCTGACTAATAAAACAATTGGTTTATTTAATTAACAACAAAAAAAAAATCAGATAAAAGAAATAAAAGAAAGTAGTACAATAAAGAAAAAAAATAACACAAATTTAAAACTTTCCTTATCTCTCTGGAGGGGTCATTTCCCTACTTTCCTACCTTTCAAGACACCAGGAAAGCTTGTCTGCAATTTCCTCAAAGACCACTTCCTTCTACAGCTACAGGAATATCAGGCTGGACTATCCATTGGTGACCCCTGGTGTCTGAGTAATTCTCCACAACTGTGGAACAGGCTTGAACGTTTGAACCAAATGCACTCGAGTAGGGCCAGTATGTCAATTCATTTTGTAGTGAAGAAAAAACACAATACTTAGGCCTATTCTACTATATTCTGTACAAATCCTTACCATCTGTCAAGCTAACTGGTCGGCGAAGACATTACCATACAAATAAAGCAAAATAAAACATACATGTGTTTTGTTTTTTAATAGACGAAGCCACCTTGGGTGAGAACTTTGTGCCCATGTTGTGTTTGCGACTGGTGGAACCTATTTTGGTGATCCCGTTAATGGCCATTTTTCACACTCTCCCAGGTAACCCTTTGTTCTTATTAAAGTCAGTTTGGAAAAAGTTTACAAAATTAATTTAAAGGAAAGAATGAATAACGTTTTCATTTTCTGCTTTCATTAATCAACAAGTATAGTATTGTGGTCCTTTGACGTCAGTATTACTGCTTTCTTTCATATGTTCTTCTTGGCTCTCATTGTGAAAATCTTTAAAGTTTCATCCTTTCGCAGTGCCTTCCATCTGAACTAAGAAATGTGGGCAATGCACATACACACACAATCATACGGACCTAGCAAAGTAAATTATGGACTCTTGGCCATAGAATTCCAAGATGATGAATTATAATATAAGGGTTACCTTCTAAAATGATTTTGAAGCAAACATCATGGAATACAGTAAGGAGAAACGATGGAGCTGCTTCATCGTGGTGATTGATATTTAGAGCTTGTTTGATTGTGGCCACTAGCAACTGATGTGAGACAACATTGTGAAAGCAATGATGTTGTTGTTGTTGTGATTAGTTACTAAAAGACTAAGGTATTTTGTAAAGTATACTCTGGATGATGTAAGGTAGCAATAAGCCTGTGCTAGGATGAGATTATCAGCTTTCCTGTAGAGAAATGACTAGCCCTTATCTAGCTGAAGTAGAGCAATATTTCTTTAGTCTGAGTTGTTGCCGATTCTTATGATTTATCACTGGTTATCATATGGATTTTATAATAATGAAGTAAATTACAAGACAAGGTAATTGAATACATCACAATGCAGTTAACAAAAGCATGCATTTAAAGGCTTCCTTATAAATTTCACAGAATTTACGTTGTTTATGTTCATTCTGGGGAAAAAAGACATTTGTATCCTTTTAGTCATAAGGTGTTTGATGGTGTATGAAAATGAAAATTACATCCTGAGGATGTGCCACCAAGTGACAAAGGGCCAGGCATCTTCAGCTATAATCAAAATATGGCCCTTTTGCTCTAACTTTAAATTAGCATCAATCCTTACGTGACAACAGCAGTACTTTGAACTGGGTGCGTTTTTACCTTTTCAAATCAAAGAGCTTTTCTGTTTTTTATGTTTACCAGTCAAGTTTTCTTTTATATGGAAGATGGCC
Organism: Erpetoichthys calabaricus; assembly: GCF_900747795.2. Lineage (NCBI taxonomy): Eukaryota > Metazoa > Chordata > Cladistia > Polypteriformes > Polypteridae > Erpetoichthys > Erpetoichthys calabaricus. The sequence continues at coordinate 128,415,348 of NC_041395.2, read as the reverse complement.
AGGTTGCTTAATCTTTATAGTCCAAAACTGTACAGAAAACAGACTTATTATTCATTAAAGCACACTGACTGTCAGATTGCAGTGGCATAACAAGCCCAGTGTCGGGATAAATAACTGCAGAGCTCTGCACATGTTCAAATGTAAACCTTTTCTGACTTCGCTTGAAGATCCTTCCTCCGGCCCCGAAAACACAGTTTGCTTTCTTTTCTTGAGACAGATTCCTTGCACACCGGTGATGTGTGCTTCATTGGTAAATACTGCAGAGGAATTTACTCCATTCCCTAGTGAGAGTAAAATGTTTCTGCTGTTTGTATACCATTTCTGTTAGTCTACTGTACAGCTCTGGTGGACTGGTGTTTAAATGTGTTTATTTGAACACACCACAATACAAACAAACCTGAAATCCACTTGTAAATATTTAGAACACACGAAGGATTACCAGAAAGTCAGTTGGAGCTGGGCTTTTCCGGGGCTTGAACCCCTGCTCAACCCTACTCACGTCAGTGTTTAGCTAATGGAATTCTCCTTAAAGCCTGGGAAGCGTCATTTAGTTGTCACTATTGAATGTTTGCTGGAGTTCCACACCATTAAATGTAACTGGTTCACTGGTTACCTCTGCCCCCCTTCACACATTGAGCCCTGGAAGCTCCCAGGTTATCTATTCTAGTAATCTGCGAGGATTTGCTCAGTTATGAATGTCTGAATGGCCCACTAATTAAGGCCTGCATCACAGTTTGTTTTTATGTGTGTGAAAAATTTAATGTATAGATGAGCAGCAACCTCTCAGTTCTGCTTTTTTCTCATGTACAGGGTGAGTCAAAATTATGTTAACACTAATGGTACTGCTTTGTATATACTTATATACAATTTTTGTGGACAATTTATGTGCCACATATGGTCCATGTGTTGAACATGATGGCGAACAGGTTGAGACATTCCTGTAAATCATCTTGCACAGATGAAGTATGTTTTGTGAATAAATTGTTTCCGCAATTCAAATGTTAATATAATTTTGACTCGCCCTGTATTTTTTTGTTTTATATAGTTCAACTAACCAGACACATTTGGTTCTAAACAAAGCATTGATGGGGAAATGAAAGGCTGAAGGAGAACAAGAATCCACAGACTTACTGCAAAACCCCCATTTCAAAGCTGCAGAAGAGCACTGCTGCTGTTGCTCGGGGGAAATGGAGAGTATGAAGTGGATAATGAACTGCCATATCTGAAGACTTTGGGATTCAACTTCCTGCTTGGGGTGGACTGAGTAAATCCCTTATTTTAGAATCTGTCCAAATTTAGACTTGATCCAAACAGCTGAATTTAGAAAACCAATAGATATCGGGGCCTACTATAGTTCATCCCTTTAGACTCCGGCCCATTGTTCTGGATATGTTGGCAGTACTGAACAATCAAGCACAGTTTTTTAAAAAGGCAAACAAAAAGCATTCATTTACTTACTGCTACAATTAAAGTTCAGAGTTTAGCTGTTAAAATGCCATTTTGCATACCCTGATACCGTAGCACAACATTTTTTCATTCTTCCCTCAAAGATGGGCAAATTGCTGTACCACAGTCCAGAAAAGCCTCCCCGCCTTTCTTATATGCCCTGATTCAATTGAATGCAGTTTGATTACAAACTGCTGTCTAATAAATGAGAGGAGTGTTTCAGCTTTTAAATTACATCACATTCCTCTTTCTATGTTTTCCACGTTCTGATTTTTTTGTTTTTTTGGCAAAGACATTTTGAAATCTTGAAGTTTATTGGTGTTGTAATTTGGATATACAGCATAATATCTTTACAAACTGTATATACTCTTGACAGGGTAAGATCTACCCTTTAAAATGATACTTAAGCCATGGGTTTTCAATAATGAATAGTTATGCTATGGTTACTGTAAAGATGAGACAACAAAAGTAGAGTTTTGGGGTGCCGTGCAGCCAACCCAGTACAATTGAAAGAGCTCAAAAAGCAAAATAAAAACCTGTAAAAATCCAGATGATTGCCTTAGCTTGACTGCCCAAGATGGTGTCTCTTCTGGATTTCAGCCATTCTGGACATCCGAGGTGGAAGGGTGTCGATCTTCCATTCTACAGAGGGAGGAGAAGAGAGATCATTATTATACGGTGCCATCACTTGTTTTGGTAAAGAATTACCATTACCCAAGCCTTTAAGCGGTTTCCCATGAGCACGCACATGACAATACTTTTTTGAAAACACTGAAAGCACAGAAAAAGAATCCTGTTTCTTGCTTACTATTACTATACTTGTATATATTTCATAGCAATTTGTTTCTGGGTGTTCCTGACACATTCACTGACACTTTTATTGTATCCGTTAGCTTATTCCAACACATATGGAAATAAGAAAAACATTCAAAGTTCAGTTTTTGGTAAATGTTACTGTATTTTGCATCTTGTTCTGTGGTATTATGTAAAGCAAAACAAATTCCCCAACTGTAAACATTCAAAAAGAGAAATGTCTGACCTGTAGAATATGAATACTGAGTTAAGTTATAGCCACTTAAATCAAAGAAACAGAAAATGGCCAAAATTGAGACTGAATTTAAAGGGTTAAGATCACTTCAGCAGGTTTTGACATTTGTTCCTCATCTTTGTTCTGCTGTTGTTACATTTCAATTTCATTTGTTCTTGTTGCATTTTCATGACACCATTTTCTTTGAGTGTTTTGTGTTTTCTGATCTGAGTAACTGACTAACTACAAGTATTTATGAAATTATAGGAACCATCTTACCTGGATTTAGGGTAGGCATGTAGTCATTGTCATATATCAGAACTTTAAAAAATAGTAATGTCAGGACTCATACAAAAAATGAAATTAATAAGAAATTCATGATTACGACTCCTGTGTATTCTTAGTGTTAAGCCTCAGTCTGCCTCTTTCAGCCAGTCATTTGACTACTGCTCTTATAAGCTTTTCAGATTCTTGGTTCACAGTTAAAAGCCTCTGCTTGTTGACTTTCCACCATCATCCACCCTGCTTTGTAGAAAGTCCTGTTTTCTGGTCAAACTAAATGACTGGTCTAGTCATTGACTTTCTGTTATTATTATCTGAGTCTCTCATGTGTAGTGAACTTGAATTGGCATTAGCGTGTCTCAATTTACATGTTTCTGTCTGGTGCTCTGTATGCTTAACAGTCTTCTGGATTCTTCCTTTTACACTCAGACCTGGACACTTTCCAGAAACTAATATTAGATACTGATATGGAAGGTTGGTATATTCAGTATTGGTATATTTGAGTCATCATTTTGAATTTACAGTACATGCATGAAAGGGGTTTCTTTTATATTATATGTGAAGTTGTCACATTTAACTGAGAGAAGCAATGGTGGTGCATTTTAAACAAGTCAAGAGGATAACCACTCATTCCAAAATTGGTTCTGATTATGTTTCCCACTGTGGTGGGCTGGCACCCTGCCCGGGGTTTGTTTCCTGCCTTGCGCCCTGTGTTGGCTGGGCTTGGCTCCAGCAGACCCCCGTGACCCTGTAGTTAGGATATAGCGGGTTGGATAATGGATGGATGGATGTTTCCCAATGCTTTAAAGTTTTTTGGGATAAGAGGTGTACTTAAAACTAAATGCCAACATGTTAGGAACGTTGTGAATGATCCTTTTATAGCTGCTAAAACGGTAACTGTTCTCTTCTTATACTTCATCTTTCAGCGGATTTTGATAGTGTCCCATTCTTTGCTCATCCAAAACCTTAAGTGTTCTTCAGGTCTTACTTTTGACATGGGTTGAGTCCTATATATCTGGCAGGCAACCTATTCTTGCTGCATAAAGTGCTCTGCAGGGTTCAGTCGATAACCAACTCTTGCTTATAATTGATCTTGTTTCATTTGGTGACATCATTAGACCTATGGATTGAGATTTCAGTTTTATGGTGATAACGCTTAGATTTATGTTCATGCTAAACTTACCTCTGACTTTCTACCTGACTTGTTGGTTTATTTTATGGCTCACAATAATTCTTGGTTTCGTCACAGCTATTTAAAAGTCAATATAGACAATACAGATGTGATGGCCATAGTTTCTAAGACCCTTCTTACAACCCCAATTCCAATGAAGTTGGGACGTTGTGTAAAACGTAAATAAAAACAGAATACAATGATTTGCAAATCCTTTTCAACCTATATTCAATTGAATATACTACAAAGACAAGATATCGAATGCTCAAACTGATAAACTTCATTGTTGTTTTGCAAATCTTCAGTCATTTTGAATTTGATGCCTGCAATACGTTCCAAAAAAGCTGGGACAGGGGCATGTTTACCACTGTGTTATATCACCTTTCCTTTTAACAACACTCAGTAAGCATTTGGGAATGGAGGACACTAATTGTTGAAGCTGTGTAGGTGGAATTCTTTCCCATTCATGCTTGATGTACAACTTCAGTTGCTCAACAGTCCTGTCTCCGTTGTCGTATTTTGCGCTTCATAATGCGCCACACATTTTCAGTGGGAGACAGGTCTGGACTGCAGGCAGGCCAGTCTAGTACCCGCACTCTTTTACTACGAAGCCACACTGTTGTAACACATGCAGAATGTGGCTTCGCATTGTCCTGCTGAAATAAGCAGAGACGTCCCTGAAAAAGACATCGCTTGGATGGCAGCATATGTTGCTCCAAAACCTGTATGTACCTTTCAGCATTAATGGTGCCTTCACAGATGTGCAAGTTACCCATGCCATGGGCACTAACACACCCCCATACCATCACAGATGTTGGCTTTTGAACTTTGCACTGATAACAATCCAGATGGTCCTTTTCCTCTTTGGCCCGGAGGACTTATAATTGGAAATGTGGACTCGTCAGACCACAGCACACTTTTCCACTTTGCGTCAGTCCATCACAGATGAGCTTGGGCCCAGAGAAGCCGGCGGCGTTTCTGGGTGTTGCTGATATATGGCTTTCGCTTTGCATGGTAGAGTTTTAACTTGCACTTTTAGATGTAGCAACGAACTGTGTTAACTGACAATGGTTTTATTTGCCCACGCAGTTGTTCACAAAGTGGTGAACCTTGCCCCATCCTTGCTTGTGAACGACTGAGCCTTTTGGGGATGCTCCTTTTATACTCAATCATGACAAACACCTGTTTCCAATTAACCTGTTCACCTGTGGAATGGTCAAAACACGTGTTTTTTGAACATTCCTCAACTTTCCCAGTCTTTTGCTGCCCCTGTCCCAGCTTTTTTGGAATTTGTTGCAGGCATCAAATTCAAAATGAGTGAAGATTTGCAAAACAACAATAAAGTTTATCAGTTTGAACATTCGATATCTTGTCTTCGTAGTGTATTCAATTGAATATAGATTGAAAAGGATTTGCAAATCATTGTATTCTGTTTTTATTAACGTTTTACACAACGTCCCAACTTCATTGGAATTGGGGTTGTAAAACTGTTGACTGCTTTATTATTAATGTGAATGGCTGCACATATTTTCTTCTTCATTTGTGACCCATTTTAAGAATGTAAATCAAACTCAATTTCTGTTGAAGAACACACTTTGTAAATTAGATCTTATCTTACTGATTTTGCCATTGAAAAACGTATTTATGCAATTGTCACCTCTTGTCTTGATTCTTCTATTTTTTGGTGCTTTAAGCAAAATACTAATCTAATAACAGCTATGCCGCTAGAATTTTGATCCACACAAAATTGTGGGAATGTATAAGTTTACACTGGTTGCCTGGTGAATTTTGTATATCTAATAAGCTTCTTTTGCTGGTGTATAAAGGTCTTTGTTACAATTGTCTCATCTGTCTTTCTGGGATATTATATTATTACATTCCATATTACAATTTGCAGTTTTCTAATGCGCAAATACAGGCCCCCCACACCAAACACAAGTCACTCAGCATGTAACACTGCAGCTCATGGGATACAGAACTCGGGGCCTCTTTATGGTCGACAGCCATCTGCAACAGCTGTTTTTAGGTGCCTTTTTGCAATTTGATTGCTTTTCAGTGTCAAGAAATGCTGTTATAAACAAAATGTTTTTATTATTATTATGATTGTTATCATCATCAATAATGCTTAAAGAATGTACAGCTGACTCCTTTAATCAGCTACCTCTGTGGGCAGATGTTAAATTTGAAATTGCAATTACCCTGACGACTTTTCTTCCTTTAGGTCTTGTTATACATCAGTTTGTTTTTGTGTGAGTGAAAAATAAATGTGTAGACGAGCAGCCACAGCTGAGTTATGACTCTTTTCCCTCATGTATTTTTTGTTTTATACATTTCAGCTACACACACAGTTCTAAACAAAGCCTTGATTTGGGAAATGACAGGCTGCAGGAGAGTAAGAAATCCGAAGACTTGCTGCAAAGCCCCAATTTCACTGCTGTAGTATGGCACTGTTCCACTTTGCTGGTTGAAAATGGCAGGTGTGATGTGGACAATGTACTATTGTGTCCATACAACAGAAAAGATTTTCAGGAGAAAAGCCTTTTGGTTGAGAAAATGGATGTTTTTTCTAAGATCCAACACCTAAATAAAGTTCATAATGTTAAAGAAAGATGGCCAATCAGATTGGAGGGGATGTGCCTGATGCATCCCTTGTCCAACAGAGCAGGAACTGTTGTAGTAGAAGGATATGATTTTCTTTAAATGTGTGAGTACTGTTCACTTCAGTTGCCTGCCTGCCTAAACCTTTTACATTGTACCCTGGTCCTTCTGCCATTCATTTAGCTGTTGATCGTGAGCATACAAGTTAGGTGAGTAAGCAAGGAGTGAACTAGGAATCATGGGCCACTGAACAACATTTCATGAAAGGTATGAATTTGGGCTGGAAAATGAACAACTGAATTTGATCTTAATAGTTGATTTTTTTTGAGATGGATAGATAGGTAGAAAAGGCATTGCATAATCAAGATAGACAGAAGAAATGCATACCACAATGAATAGATTGATATAAAAGGCATAATATAAGATAAAAAAAAAGCACCATGTAAAATAGATAGATTACAAGGACACTGGGTGATTGATGATAACAATAATACTTTTACGTTTAATTAATATAGGAACTTTCCTAGGCTTTACAGATATTCAAAGGGATGCAATAGAATAGGAACAGAAGTACAGGCAAAGCTTAATAAATAACACAGGATAGAATTCAATATCAAAGAGCTAAGCAACAAATAAAAGATCAGGTTATAATTCGAAACAAACAGGGATAATATATAAGATGCCAGAAGACAATGATGAAACAATCAATAAGCAGAGATAAAAGTGCTATGTGCTACTGTGGAAGAAAACCCCCCTGAGGAAGACAGGAATAGTTCAATCAATTAGATTTTTATTCAGTCAAAGATGAGTACCTGGACTCTACGTTGCAAGGCAGAAGAGCAAAGTTCCATTTTTCTATTGGCTTTTTATAATTTCTTCTTTCTCCCCCTTCCCCTTACTTAATCAAAAAGCATAATATCGTTTACTTGAGCATTTTATTTTGTTATGCTAATGGGCCATCTGTTCTTATTTTTTTCACTTGTCAGATAGACCCTAAAGAAGGAAAGGTCATCTTTCTTGTGTCACATAGACACATTCCTAAGAAACTGCAAATTGTCCTAGGTCACTTACTGCACCCTGTCTTATGGCAGACGCCTGTATGAATAACGTGCTGTTATAGCAGAATGGCTTTGTCAGCTATTAACCCTAAGGAGCTTGCAAGCAGTTCTTTCACACTGGATAGATAGATTTGAAAGGCACTATATTAGACAGACTGATTCATCTCTCTGGGTCATGACAGTAAGTGACGCTATATTCTTTCAGGAAACTGAGAAAAACTATTTATTTTTAAAGAAGAAAAAGGTTGAACAGTGTTGCATTCTAAATATTTACTTTAACATCTGTTTTTATATTTTTAAGATTACGCTTCTTGGTGCAGCTTGTAGCTTCATTCAATTTGTGCAGTACTACAGCTGCATGAGAATCTCTTGTGGTTGCCCAGAGTTACAGAGCAGGCAATGCAAATGAAGGTTCATCTTATCTCCCTTGCGTGGGAAGATTAATTCAGATGGACAAGATGCAGTTGTAGTACACTTTTATATAATGGTTGTGCTCTTAGTATTGCTCTTTTTTTTTATAGAGATACTGTATGTAGTTGTGGGTAGCCTAGTGGCTAAGCCCCTGGTTTTGGGACTGTATAATTGTGGTCATTCAAAGCTGTTAAACAAGCTGGGTACTCCAACAATATTCCTACAGTTTGTATTTTGCTGCTATCATAGAATGTTTAGAGATATCAGCCCTCATGAAAGCATAGAAGAATACGCCTTCAGTATTGTAATAAGTGGTGGACAAAATTGAAAATTATCCATCTGTTGATCTAGCCATTTTGCTAATCTCAAAATAGTTAAGAAACCATTTAACATTAAAAGTGAGAATGAGAAAGATTGTAAAGTACTGTAAGAAGTTAGGTAACTATTGAAGAGGGACATATGATGTCAGACATTTCTGAATGGAGTGGCACGTACAGTATATGCAGCAGTCAAGTCAGAGTGAAATAAAGAATGTGCAGTGCTTGTCTCGTGGCCGATGAGATAAATGCAGTGTTTTTAAGCATACATCTTCAGATCTTTGATGTTTCACCTGCGCTGCACTATCTTTTAATATTATGTCTGTGTGTGTGTGTTGAATATGTTAAAAAAACAAACAAATAAATAAAAAAACAGATAAATAATAAATGTGGCATTTGATTATAGGTGCTTACCATTATAGTAGTCATGGACATGCTCCAGATATTTCAGTATTCTGTAACAAAAACTCACTTTCCTAGCAAATGTGCTTCAACAAATCCCAGTAAAATACAGGGGTGGTTAATCTGTGTAAAAGAAGGTTAAATACTGTAATATTAATGACATGTCTCAAGTCTTTAAGACTGTATATGAGAACAGCAATGAGAATGTCAATTTTCAATTAAAATATGAAGGAATAACAATATAAAACATTTTAAAGGTCCCACAATTTCATTGCATTTATGCATCCTTTTAAAAAGATGATTTACCATAGAAGGTACCCTTGTGGATGACTTAGCATTATTGTACTGTGCTTACGCCAGTTTAAGAGTATTATGTTATGCTATTTTTTCCTAACAGGTATTATGAGAGAGAAGATTATTGCAGACGACATTATCGATGCTCCTGTCAATACTTATTTCCTGCACAGTTCATATTTCAGTATCCGTGGCCGCAAATGTTTAAATTAGATTCCCGTCTAGCACTGAAGGTGCTTAAGTCTGAAGTTGCCTCTCTTTATTACACCTCTGGTACAGATGGCCACACAGGCATTTAGATGAATAGCAGCATCTTATGAAACAAATTGTAAAGTTACTTTTTTTTTTTTCCCCCTAGTAAAAGCATCAAAATCACCTTGATGCATGAATGAACAAAACCTGCAAACTTCTACAAATGAAGTCATCACATATCACATTTAACTAAAGATATGAAGGAACATTAGCGTTAAGTGCCTATTACTTATTCAGTGTGGAAAATTAATGAATGTTTTATGGAGCCTTGCAGGTGTGCTCAGTCACATTAAATATGTATATGCATGCATAATTATAGAGAAATGCATTGTGTCTTTGCAACACCCTTATCAATACACCAGTCATTTAATCATGTAAATAATGTACTGAATAGCTTAGCATTACTAATTTATTTACATGGAAATACAGTGCATCACTAAAGCGGTGCAACTTTTTTTTTTTTTTTTTTTAATGTGTGTGTGTCTGTCCTAATGAATTTCATAGAGCCATGGAACTACCACTAGGGTCCCATTCCTTTTCTGGAATGCAGTGCCTATAAAAAGTATTCACCCGCTTGGAAGTTATCACATTTTAATTTTATACGATATTGAATCGCAGTGGATTTATTTTGGCTCTTTTGAAACTGATCACATGTCAACATGACAATAAGTCTTTACCAAGTTGTCTGAATTCTAAATATTAAACATAAACATAATTGATCACATAAGTACTCTCTCCCTTGTAATATGACACACCACTGGTGCACCCAATTGGTTTTAGAAGTTCCATAATTAGTTCACTGGAGATCAACTGTCTGAGGTTTTAGTTGTATAAATGCACCCTAAGAAAGTACAGGAACATACTTTGAAGTTGACATTTGACAAGGACAGACGATGAATATGTGGACAAAAGATTGACAGAAATGGAAGTACAGGGGAAAAGACAGCGAGGGAGGCCAAAGCAGAGGTGGATGGATAAAGTAAAAGATCTGAAGAAAAAGGTCTTGACTGAGGAGGAGGTGCAGGTCTGAGATGTTTTGAGAAGGTTGATTAGCAGAGGTGGGTAGTTACTACCAACGGCTACTTTTAAAGCGGCTGATGGACCTACCCTGCACTTCCTTGGGATGTGGGAAGAAAATCCGATGACCTGAAGGAAAACCCACACAGACACGAGGAGAACACTCTAAACACGGGCAGTGGTCCGGAACATAATTTCAACTAAATCTCCTAGTGTTTCTCCACCAATTTTACTTCAGATGCATAATTTGTGTACATTCATCCTCTAAATGGATGAGGTAATTTGTTTAAGAAATGTGCTTCCAGCTGTTATCACAAATAAATTCTGAGAAATGTATTGTTCGGATGAAATTTTGATAGCATTTGTGAAACATGGCATTAAGGCACATTTTTATCGTATATTTCACTTAATTTTTTAACTGTTGGGATCTGACATTAAATACAACATCAATATCCTTGCAAAGATCTATGTTCATTATGAAAGAAAAAGCTGTCTGACTGAATGAATTACAAATGTAATTAGTTTCACTTGCCAGGATTGGCTAATTTGTTCATTAACTGCATATTACATTTTAAAGCTGCCGGATCCACAGACTATTTAGAGAAGTACAAGTAAATAAAGATTCATGAACCTGTAAAGAGATAACAGACTGTGATCGGAATGAAAATTCCCAATGACCTAGAAACATGTAAAGCTTAGATTGACTAAAGCGTTTTTTTTTCAGGCTCCTGATTAAGTTTTTATTCTTGTACAGCAGAAAATGCTTGATTAAATTAAATAAGAATTCTTGACAAAATTTGCAACTAAATCGGTGGTGATGAAAATAATGCTTCACGAATAGGTCGCAATGCTTCATTTGTTCTGCCCCCTTAACTTGACATCAGACCATGCCACCAATTTCTTATTTCTGCTTACTCCTACAGTTACATCTGTAAATTTCAGACTGAGCTGTATCCTGCGCTTTAAGAGTTTGATTTATCAATATTTTTGCAATGTCACACTTTTTTTGTTTTTTAAACTCTTGCTTTATTTATAGGGTGTAATGTGGCATAAATAATACTAAAGGCTAGCATATTATCTTTATTATAAATATATTTCAGGCATCCAGGGATCATTAATTCGGTATGAACAGAAGCACTTATTAATGTTGTTCTGTCTGCAAATACTAGATCAATTTTTAAAAGGATTTCAAGTTTATGAAGTCAGTCCTTTTATCCTCTGTCTCACATCTGTTTACATGCCGGCCTTTGTCTTTACTATGGTGTCTAAGCTCTTGATATCCGCCTTTCAGCAAAGATGTCCTTCTGAGCAGAAAGATGGCAAAACAGGGAAGAAGAGGAGCAAAGGAAACACAATGTATGATACGTCTGATCAGAATGAGAATGTGTAAGCAATCACTTAAAGACATGAAAGACTTGTGGAAAGATTTGTTTCACAACACCCTCCAAACTCTTAGATTAAATCATAAGACAGTTTATTTATTCATCTTTGGAAAACTGCGAATACACTGTAGTTATCTACTATTCTGATATCTATTTCTCTGACTCAGAGCTCCATCTGAAAGGAAATAAACAGATGCCAACATGGCACATCTTATAACTGGTATTCCTAACAATTTATATTCCCTTTTTCAGCCATTTTTACTACAGCAGCATTTTTTCCTCTTTGTTTACCAGAAGCTTGTTTCACATTAAATCTGTTATTTTTTGCCACATTTAAAACTCAAATGGATTAGATAGAATCCTTGCAATATATGCAGAAATATACCCATTGTTTAACATTTCTAAGCAAACGTAACAGTGCAAATTAAAATATCCAGCAGGTGGCACTCTTAGAAAAAAAATGTGACAATGATGTTAACTAAGGCTCAAAGCTAACTTTATACTTAAATGCTTTTTCAAGCAGGGAAAGCTCCAGCACATTAAGACCTAAACTGGCTTAAGCTGGTTTGATAATAGGTGGATAGATATTTTAAGGATGTCTTGAAGTCCATTTTTAAGTAACATCTGATCATTCATACATATTGATCCATTTTTAGTGCCTGTTTATCTATGATGATATTAATAACAGACAAGAACGCATGCAGTGACAATCATTCACAACAGGGAGATGTTTCTGCTTACACAGGATGCAATGTTGTGTAATGTCTCTTACACATGATTCTCACAGTGTATAACATGATACCATTTATACATTTATCTATCCATATATACATTTATCTCCAGAATCCATTCATCAGAGTTGTATTTGTCCTATTGCACCCTGATGTAGAGGATAAGCTTATCTTATGAGGCAGGAAGTATAGTATGTGATACCAGGCCAGAATCAACGCCAGAGAGGGTGCCAGACCACCATATGACACACTCGTGCATTCTTACCCATAATCCGTCAGACTGCTTCTTTATTTAGACCTACTACAATGAACAATGAGGCACACTCTTGTACACAGTCACTGTCACTCAGACTTGGCGAGCTTAGTGTGGAACACATCTTTGGAGAGTAGAAGGAGGATGGGGTGCAGTTATAATGTGATGAGAGAGCTACAAGTATAAGGCATGATTCTCTCTGTTGTGTGCCATATGATCTTTATGTAGTACTGCCTGGTGTGGGGGCACCAACTAAATTTCACAATAAACTGTAGTTTATTTTGTTCGCCTGTACAAATGGGGAATCTGTGCAAAATTTGTTGGAGGTGGTTCAACAGGGTGGATTTGCATTCTAGAGAGACACAAGCAAGGTTACCCAGCGTTGCCCGAGGTGGGGGCAATGACTACATTTTGGAACAAAATATCCCCTGTGCTCTCCACCTGTGCAACATTTGGTGAAGCAGTTCAATGGTATGAATTAGTATACCGGACAAACACTCATTCAGCTTTACATATTTATATTGTGAATTTCCCCTTGGGATTAATAACGTCTATCTATCTATCTATCTATCTATCTATCTATCTATCTATCTATCTATCTATCTATCTATCTATCTATCTATCTATCTATCTATCTATCTATCTATCCATTTTCCAACCCGCTGAATCCGAACACAGAGTCACGGGGGTCTGCTGGAGCCAATCCCAGCCAACACAGGGCACAAGGCAGGAACCAATCCCGGGCAGGGTGCCAACCCACCGCAGGACACACCCACACACCAAGCACACACTAGGGCCAATTTAGAATCGCCAGTCCACCTAACCTGCATGTCTTTGGACTGTGGGAGGAAACCGGAGTGCCGGAGGAAACCCACGCAGACACGGGGAGAACATGCAAACTCCACGCAGGGAGGACCCGGAAAGCGAACCCAGGTCCCCAGATCTCCCAACTGCGAGGCAGTAGCGCTACCCACTGCGCCACTGTGCCTATCTATCTATCTATCTATCTATCTATCTATCTATCTATCTATCTATCTATCTATCTATCTATCTATCTATCTATCTATCTATCTATCTATCTATCTATCTATCTATCTATCTATCTATCTATCTATCTAATATACTACTGTGGCTGTTCATTTTTCTGTCCAGGATTTTAAATCACCTGTAGCTTGCAAACCGTTTGACCTATTGACCTGAAATTTGGTACACATATACTACGTGATGTCTACTATCCACTTTCGGGGTGATGATTGACCTTCAAGGTTATTCCTCATTTTATTTTATTGTAGAATCAACTCTTGGCAGTGGCCAGCAGGGCGGCCATGCGGTGCATGGGTAAGGGCGCCGTTCTCATCCCTACCACTTTCACCATCACTTCCCCTAACTCCTCATATCTTAAGTCTTCAATCTGCCTCAAGAATGATTTAAGTGCCAGTTTAAGTGAAAAATGAAAGAAAACATACTAAGTAATTGCAACATGAACACTGACTTAAACAGTTTTAACGTGAAAAGATGCCGACGAAAGAAGAGAAGAAGCGGGCCGCTAGGGTGGAGAAAAGAAGAGCTGCTCAGGAAGCAGCAAGTGCATCAACCTCTGAGCAAACGAATGCTAAATGTACAGAGAAAGAGGATGAAAACTAGGAATGCTCAAGTCAAGTGTATTCACTGCACGTTATTGTGCAGTACGCGGTTACTGGTAACATATTTCCAAATCCACTTAATCTGTTTCAGCATTGGACCAAGGCTGTTGTATGTCCTGACTGCATCAGTGTAAAGTCAAAATGATCCCAGGAAGGTGCAGTACCCCACTATGGTTACCCAGTAAATTATAAGTTATGATTGCCATTTAACTTAGCATGTACACCCACAGAAAAATCTTCAAAGACATGAGGAAAGGTACAAATTCTACATAGGTAACAACCGGAAACTAAATTTGAAACTTGGGTGCTGGATCAGAGAGATAGTAACACTAACTACTGCACCACACAAATATAATCCACCTTAATAAAGTGTTTGTGTGTCTGTGTGTTCGTCTGCTTGCTAGGTTTCTGTCATTCCATAAGGCACTATTATTATTATTATTATTATTATTATTACTACTATAGAGGGCACATCAATAACATTAACACTGCTTTTATGAATTCCATACCAAATGGCATGGTGCACTGCAAACATTAACACTGAGGTCTACATTAATTACTTAGTTTATAACCATCTTAGAGAGGTAGCACAGCTAATATAATCTCGATTTATATAAAATCCAACATCTGTATGTCTGTCCGCTTCTCACGAGAGAACTACTTAACGGATTTAGATCGGGTGTTTTTTTCTATACTTTGCTTGAACATTCTGGTTGATTTTGCGACCTCTCTCATCGCGCTATCATAGTTCACTTGTGGTACCGATTTTTTTGCAGAAATCTGAGACAGATGCAGTGGCCCGAGGGAAGGGGGGCAGAGCCCTCCTCACTCACGCGCCAGCCTCGGGGCATATCTTACATCCGCTTAGCTAGCGAACGAGAGAACTATTTAACCGATTTTATATCGTTTTTTTTTCTATTAATTTGCTTGAACATTCCGGTTGATTTTTGCGGTTTCTCTCATTGTGCTAAGAATCATAGTTCACTTGCAGGAATGATATATTCGCGCTAATCTGAGACAGAGGCTGCAGGCCGAGGGGAGGGGGAAGCATGATGTCAAGAGGCGGGGCCCCCCTTGCTGGCCTGTTTCACTTCTACGTGGGTGAAGCCATGGGAGATGGCTAGTATAATATAGGATGAAGCAGTGGTAGTACTGCTGCCTTGTATAAAGAAGGCCAGGGTTTGTAACCCACGTGCTCCCTTCATGAAGTGTGCATGTTCTCGCTGTGTCCATGTAGATTTCCTCTGGATTTTCCAGTTTCCTCCTACACTCCAAAAATATTGATGTTATTTGCATTGATCAAATTAATTGTGCATTGTGGTGTGTATGTGGGTGTGTCTGTGTGTTCACCCAGCGATGGATTGGTGCCCTGGTGACTGTCCCTGCCTTTCTTGCTGGAATAGGCTCCAACTTCCCAGGCTATTACTCAGAACGAAGCAGGTTTAGAAGATGGAAGGATGGATGGATAATATAATTTAATTTCCATCTATTTTCTGAGCCTACTTTATAGATGTATGCAGTACTATTTGGCCTTTACTTAGCAGAAACAGTATGTCTGCTGCTGCCTAGGTTGGTCCCTAATCCCAATGGCCCAGAAGTGAAAGAACTGGTTTTAAAAGATGGATCAGCAGGATTTTTATTTTGCCTCCCACTCGAACTATCTCTGCTTACTTCCTTCCCTTGCTGGTAATCAGATTCTCTGCACCCCAATGATCTCAGTGAGTTTACTACTGATGTATTCACAGGGTGCCTTGGCTGGATGTGGTTGGCAGGCCAGTGCCTAGTTTTATTACCACTACTTCTAGCATTGGATCAAGAGGTGCATAGTCAACTAATGCTTTCATAAGAGGGAATGTACCACAGAAAAAAAATGCCTTTAGTGTCTGGACAGTTTTGATCTGGCGAATGCTTTACACAGTTGGGGGGGAGTTGGGTAAAGACACACAACCCACAGGCAAAATCTTGAGACAACATGGCTAAAATTGGTGTGAATTAAAAACGGTGCTCATGACAGATGTAAGGTCCCACTATACAGTCCTGCCAATAACAACTGGCAGTGTGGCAGTTAAGGCTTTGAGTCTGTGAGTTCAAATCCCACTACTGACACTGTGTGACCATGAGCAAGTCCCTTCACCTAGCTGTGCCCCAACTGGAAAAACAGAAGGAATGTAACCAATTTTATCTCTCAAATGTTGTAAGTCGCTTTGGAAAAGACAAATAATAATAACTGCAGTAACTCATGTATAAACCACAAAGCATAATAATGAGACAAACAATGAAGAAAAGGAGACCGTCAATAGGCCCATGTGAACGTCTGCACATCAAAACATTTGCAACCATAGTTAAGTCTGTTAAGGGTCACAGCAAGCTTGATCCTGTCCTAGCAACACCAGTCAGAAGGGTGCAAACAGCTCTGGAAGGAGCCCCACTTGCAAGAAATTACCTATCGGTGATGGCCTTCATCCAGAGATGCAACACATATAGCGGAAATACAACTAGTGCAGAATGTGCTAAGCCACACTTGAGTTGTTTAACTGCATGAACAAAATCCACTGGTTGACATTGCCAGGAGTCTCCTTTGTAATTGTGACAGTAATAACTTGCTGTAGGAAAACAACATAAAAAGCCAAGTCAAAAAAAAAATGTAATTAAAAAAGCAATATCCTCCATTGCCATGTTTGCTTTTGCTAGCTGCTCTCTTCTGATAAGGCTCAATTTACTTTTTATTACCTTGCTGTGCTACATTATCTATTTTGAGCATTACTTCAAACAGGAACAGTATGTGCAAATCTCGAGAAACAGCATTGGGAGGTACTATGGTGGGAAAAGTTCATTTGATAAGCACCTTTTTGCCTTTTTATATTGCGTTTTGTTAAAAGTACTTTTGTTTCCACAAATGCATTAATCATTTTTAATTCTCAACCTTTTCCAAATAGATATGGAAACAGTTATCAGACTCTTATGACTGTGTTTATTTCATCATATTTATCAAAATTCAAAAAATTCCAAAAATCAAATAACACATCTTCAGAAACAAACTGGAGAGACCATACAATGGTCGGGGATGGGGTAAACTCAAACTCCACATGGACACACTACTTGAATACCGGATGCTGTACTCATGAGGTGTACCACCATGCCAGCCCCATTTGGTGAAAAGAGAAAATGAAAATAAAATGCAAAGCTAATGCAATTGGTACCTTTATTTGATCTCTTCAACATTGAACTTGCTTAACTCAATTATGACATCTACTAGATGGATGGATATTTTTGCTACATATGTTTCCTGACAACGTTGTTTAAACTTAGTCTTGTGGAACTAACAAAGAAGGATCACTTATGGGATTCCTGTACCCTGAAGCAGAAGATCTAACACCATGTTACCTGTTGTAAAACAGTGGTTCAAAGACTGGTGAGCATTACTCAGCACATTAGTCTCTATTTGTGTCATTGGATTTTTAGCATGACTGGAGTCAACATAAATTTTTTTCAAGTTCATTTTCAGGTGTACATAACAGTGAGATTCTTACGTACGTGTCACCTATAAAATAAACAGACTAATAATATAAGAAATAGACCATGAATACATAACCAGACCGTGAATACAACTACAATACCCACCAACCCCAGCCTCCTTTTAGCAAGGCAGCAGCCCTACCACTGCGTCACCCACTAAATTTACAGGATAAACATATCGGAAGCAAGTAGCCTTATAATCTGAGGATAAACACCATCCATGAATCTAGTGGTGCTAGTGCTAATGGTCCTGAATCATTTTCCACAAAGAAGGAGGGAGAAAAGTGACTGTGCTGGATGGCTGAGATCTTGAATAACACTGTTTGCCTTTCAAATTCTGCGTGTGTTACACGAGTCCATAACAGAAGGGAGCTGTGAGTGTGCCAGTACTATTCAAAGTCAACTTCTTCACTAGTCATGAGCAAAATAGACAAGTTTCGATACACATAAAGTTGCACAAAACTAACACTAAAATTCATTTCACAGGAGATTTTCAATTGTGAAATGCAGAAGTCATGAAGGTGCTGGTGTTTTTTTTCCCCAACGTGGAATAATGATCCCCAAGGCCTTGTTCAAACGTTTGTTTACCTGTGTTCTTTTCTGCAATTGCTTTATACATGTAATCTGTCACCCATCAATTCTATTTACACCTTTCATTCACATCACTGCAGAGGAGCAAAGTACATTTTTAGCAAAAAAGTGACATACTAAATAATGAGGACATACTAAAGTGCATCATCATGCAAATTACTGTGTTTTTTTTTTCTCTCTGAAAATTTCACCATACAGAAAACTGCTATTTTCCAAAACCCGAACCCTGTGACAACTGCCCTTTGATGTTGAGGATATGCACTCTATAAGCATCCTGGAGCTTCATGTTTCTTTTCTGTCTCTGGTGCATCTTTAGGATTGCAATAGCCAAGACTCATTATAATTGTTAAAGTGGGGATCACACTACCAGAATACAGCTGGCAACTTAACAAAATGACTACACATGACAAGAAAAGAGTCTGATGATTTTATATTTTAGTCAGATATCTTTTTTTTTTTTTTAATGTTAAATGTCAGGCACTTACATGTGGAATGAATGTATGTCATAGCTTCCAGACAGGGACTGAACTCCTTTCTTTTTGTGTCAATGGCACAAGTGAAATGCAATATGTTTTGTGGGTTTCACTGCAAATTTAATTTTAAACAAATTATTTTATTCAGTGTGATCACCCAAAGCTGACAATGGTTCCAACTTTGATCTTCCACTTCATATACTTTTTTCACATTTTTTTTTTTCTGCAAGGTAATCCTAGTACTTTTACAACTAAAAGTGTTACTGCTCCTCTAGTGAAAAAGGAAAATAAAATCACCAATGTCTAATATACTGTAAATCTGGCAAACATCAATCCTTGCCATCAGAGTGAAAGCTCATCCAACAGAAATTCCTAACATCCTCTACAGAGACAATGACTGACATCTATCAGTCTGGCATTCATAATCTTGTCAGAACGTTTGGAAGACTAATTAATCTTCCCAAGAATGGCTATTCTGCCAACCCTAGTTTGGCGGGTAATTACTATTACTAGAGCCCTTATGCTTCCTCCTATCCACATGACAGTGGATGCTCAATTTATTTTTACATAGCCTGCTTTTCAATGGATATGTTCAGAGTGCATAAAACAGATTTAGAAATATTAAGCAGTGCTATTAAGTATACGGTACAAATACCCTGGCATTTTACAGAGAGATTATATCTGCACAAATACACTGTGAACATTAATGAAGGATTCGATCAAAATAATGCAGTGTTGTTATACTAAATTATATGGATAGGGGGAATTCTTTTTTCATGAAGAATACTTCATGGTAAATAAATTAGGGGAAAAAAAATCTATAAATACTGTATAACTGTTATAGATCCAGTATAAATGCAGGCTTTTGATGCATAGGAAAATAAAACTCATTACTCTAGAAAGCACAATACACCCTCACTTGTACTGTATATAAAGGAAAGGAACAGACAAAAGATTACTAAGAATTAAAAAAAAAAATTAAAAACTGTAAAGAAGAAAATGTCTTTTTCTGGTCATAAATTCTCCTCCAAACCTCTACCCATGAACCCTTTGGGAAAGGTAAGCATGAGACAACCCAAATGGGGCACAGAAAAACTACAGTCAGGTTGGTGAGTTGGCTTTTATTTTTGAGCACCTGATAGATAATAAACTGAAACTAATTTGTTTACCTATTCTGCTATGATGCATATGCAAATATTTTGCCCTTCTTTGAGTCAATAATTAATATGCTCGTCAGGATGCGTGTTACTTTTGTTTAATACACCCCTGGACATGCAGAATTGATTTTTATTTTGTGTTGCATTGTCCTATTGCACTTGTCTCAGGCAAGCAAGAAAAAATACTACTGTCATGATTGGATAATTTATTTAATTTGTTCTGGCTGCTCCTTCATCTTCAAACAATAAATGCAAACTGGAGTTTAAAAACCAAATAATTCATATTTGATGTTTATAATTCATTTTGGGTCATTTTTAATGATGTTAATTAAGCGTTTTTGCGGGAAACACTATTTTGGGCTAAGACATGGATTCCACTTGCTATGACACAGCCATCGTGTTAAGTGATGTCATTAGCATGACTGTGTTTAAGATGGCATTACACTGGGTTGTTTGTCTAAGATTAGTATTCACCCAAACCTTATAGTGATCAATTCTTTGTTGTTTTGAATGTTCTGGTTCATCAAATACTTGTCCATTTTTGATTTATGATTTAAGAAAAATATTTTAGCTCTCATTGCTCCAATTACAGTTCTTACCTTGGTTTTGACTTTTCTGATTTCCCATGCTGTCAGAACAGCTACCACCTCTTGTCATCATTTTATCACTTTTAACTCTGTCTGTTTTTTGCTATCTAAAGATGGAGAAGCTTTTTAACAGCTGTTCAATGATAATGCAATACAGCTTTACTCGTCAACAGTACAGTGATTAGATGACACAGAATATCTGGCCATGAACTGCACTATACTCATTTCACCATGAGTATAATTTTTTTTAATCAATTTTGATTGTTGATGATTTTTTAGGGTGTTTAATAAATAATGTTTAAATAATTAAGTCTCCACATATTTATGGCAAATTTTATGTAATTTTGCAGTTTCTCCATTTTGTTTCCATCAGATGACACCTTTTGTGTGGTTTTATTTGATGGTTATTGGGCAGCTGCTAGAGGCAATGTTAGGGGCCACAAATTAAGTGACATCAGGGGACGTGGATATAAAGTTTATTTGCTGTGGTCACGTCCATATTTTGTGGATTGTAAAATAATAAAACAAAGTTTGTTCACATTCTTTAAGTTCCTGGTTCTTTAATTCCCCTTTGTTTTCTTTTGATTTTGAGTTTGGTTCATGTTTAGGCTTTGATGCTCAGTACTCTTTGATATCATGTTTTTGCTTCCTTATTCTGACTTCCATTTTTCTTCCAGTCCTTTCATTGCCTGGTGGTATAGCAATAACTTTGAAAAGAGTTTACCCTGAAGAGGAGAGAATGTGGCAAGCAGATGAGGAAAACAGGGCAGAAACAGGCAAATCATAATTGTGAAGCAGACGAGGGGTCAAAATACAAGGAAGAAAAATGAGAAATGACCAAAAACAACTATGGAAATCATCAAAAAAAAAAAAAAAAAAATCAAAAAGGACCTAATGTTAAGCCACTGTTGTCTTCCTGTAGTAAAATGAATGCAAAAGTAATGGAAGGGATATAAATCTAGGATTCCAAACACTGTGTGCCACCATCTTATATAGGCAGGATATTACATCAAAATGTATATAAACGGGCATAGCAACTAAAAAAAACATAATGATGTAATTTAATATAATAATAAATAACAGTAATTCACGGTAGAAACAAATTGAAATTACAAAAGACTCATGTGACAAAATGGAATATGCCAAATCTCTCTTTTTCTATATCTATTCCTCTTTCCTTTCAGCCACTCTTGCCCTGTCAGTGTGTGTGCTCTGTTGAATGCATTTTTTTCTTGGTAAACCAGTCTACATTATATATTTCATATTTCCAGAGACAGGTACCAGGAAAACTTCTGTGGTGCCTCTTCAAGTAGAACCATCTTACCTATATGACTGGGTATATGTTCTGCATCCCATTGGGTAAGAGATCTCATGCTTCTTGCAATTAGTTCAAGGCACTTGCTCTACACAGTTATGGTGGACTACCATCCACTACTGGGTCTCAGTGAGTCGGCTCTATTGTATAGTGCCCTATCGTGGGAATGGGTCATCAGTCAGGTTCATTCACCTAGGTCTGTAAACACACATATATTACATAATCTTCATTTAAAAAGGTGGGACATTGTTTCATGATTTTGGTTGTATGTTGTGAAAGTCGCTATATTGACGCCCGACCAGGTACAAAGAGACAGGAAGGTATGCGTAATAATACAACAAATATTTATTTTTCTTCAGTTGGGGGACACTTCTTCCCCATGCTCCTCAGCCACAAACAAGTCACCAAAGTGTTCACAAGCATACTGGTCTTCACCACCACTCCTCCCGGCAAGCTTTGTCCTCCTCCTCCCGACTGGCTGCCGATGGTGGCTGCTGGCTCCCTTTTATATCGGGCTCAGGAAGCCATGCAGCTCCCCCTGGCGGTGGCCACGGATCCCAACAGGGCTGTGCTCCAGAGTCCCATATCTGTGGCCCCAATGCAACCCAGGGGAGCTGCCACCAAACGTTTCGGGGGGAAGTAGTATGCAGCCCACAGCTGTTCCCCTGGACCAAATGTCGAAGGGGCGTCCCGGCCGGGCATGGAATTTGGCCGTCCACCACAATGCATATTTTTAAAAATGTACACTTAAAAATGGCAGGAAAGAAATACAAACAAATCCCAAAACTGATTACCAAAACTTTCCAAGTGATTCATTATGTGTCAAGAATAAAAATTGGGGTTTCTTGATTTAAAAAATAAAAATAGCCAAAAATGAAAGCAAAAATGGAGTAAAGGAATAAATAAATCTACACGCTTTCAATTACAAAAACACATCACTCTCTCCCTCAAGATAATCTTTTCTTTGAGGCCCAGAGTATCTATCTCTCTTTAGCTTTTCCAAATCCAATGTCTCAGAGAGAGGATTAACTTTATCTTGAGGACAGCTTGAGTTTTCAAGCATACCACCTCACTCTTTAGAATTAGTTACAGTTACTCAGCTAACAAATTTAGATTTAACAACTGGCAAAAGTGTGCTCAACAGAAAGTGTCAAATTATCAAAGAAAAGAAAGGCACAGTAACAGTATTATTTTCTCTGGGTGACACCTAGTCCATAAAGGGTACCAAAAACTGCTACATTATATAATGTGATTTGGCTTTGTCGTGACCTACTTTGCTTTTGGTATATAAAGAGCTTTTCTCTTTAAATATAATACTGGATGGGGAAATTACATTTCTAAAATAATCCTTTAAATCACCTTTCATACAGTTTTAATGAGCCTTGCTCCTAAATTGCAGGATGTAACTTCCTTTAGTAGATAAGATTAGAACAATTAGATTTTTACTCCTTATTGTTGTTTTTTTTCCATTCAATACAAAGTAATGTCCACTTGCAGTTGCGTAGGAATCACACACAAGTTGAAACTCCATAGTAAGTGTTACTCATTTATTGGATTTTGAAATAAAGAATGGACAGAAGAGTGGCGCCCCTCACCTGCCTATGTGTGACTGAGTGCTGCACATGCATTATTAGGTATTTGTTAATCCCGGATGTGCATCTTGCAATATACAACACTAATATCCCTTCCAGTGAAATTTTCCACCTGTACTAACTGTTCAAGTGGGATTCCATTTAATAGAATCTGCAGTTAGTGTGAAAAAGTACTTCACAGAAAATAAAATGTTAAAATTCTTATTACAATGAAGACCCAATGAGGGCAGCAAATCATATCAAAGCATCAATTAAAATATCTTGTCAAATTCTTGCCGCATAATCCATATATCAGCTATACTGTCTCTGCTCACAGTGTTCCAAACATATGAATTTTAGCTTAAATGTTGCCAACTTAGTGTTTTCTGGAATATTCCTTCAAGCACAACATTTAAAGAGCATATGCTTTTAAACTGAAGGCCCGCCTACTCCACTCATTCATTGGCCAGGAGTCCTGCCTACTATGTGCACTCTCAGGTACAGAAATGTTATTGAGAGTATTTAAAAGAGACCAGGAGATGAACGTAACCCAAAGCATAATCAAACAGACAAACCAGCAAGACAAAAATAACCAATCAAGACGATAAATATAATTATAACACTGCCCAGTTATTGCTCGTTCTTTGGCTGCCACAGTGCTTAATGTCATATCACCACACAGAGTGAGACAGGTGTAAAATTACAGTTTACAAGTGAAGAAAAGCCAATGAATAGATTATCTGGCCGATATTATGCCTTGTATTTGTGCATATCTGAGGTGCTTCATCAAGGAATTTACTGGCACAGCTTCACAAACTGCTGTTGAAAAACCTTGAAGTACTGCTGTTGTGGCTAACTACTATGAATGTAAATGAAGTGGATGTAATAAACATAATGAACAAATACAAATAAAAATTATCATTTTGGGGGCAATATTTCATGTGACTTTAAAAAATCTTGGCTTGATCATAACGTTATCTACCAAATGCATTTAAATAGCTCCATTCCTATGGTAGATTAAATCATACTCCTTTCAGCCTTTTCTTATAACCATTCAGCCCAATGTCTTATGCTGAAGGAGAGAAAAGAATTTCACATAAACACACTGAAACATTTAGACGCAGCAAGGCAGCAGTTCGACTTTGCCAACTACTTTAATAGGATCGCCGATATGATTTCAGTCCTAGGTGCCCTCAGTGTGGAATTTGGAATCAAAATTGCCCCTGCAATCGTCTGCCTTTTATCAAAAGCCTGCTTACTCTGCAGTTTGTTACACTGGGAAATGTTTGCCCATTTTGTTACCACTACATCATTGAGTTGTAATACTTTCAAGTAGAAGAGCAGGGAACTTAGCCATTCAAAGTGTGAACACGCATTATTCTCAAAACCATTTTATCCATTTCAGGGTCGCTGGGGGCCAATTCCAGGAGCATTGAGCGTGTAGCCAAGTGTTTATTTGGAATTATTTTTTTTTATGTGTATGCATTTGGTGAATTTCCCCAAAATCAGCCCTCTGTATGTATGGTATATAGTTAATTTGTAATGTTCCTTCCCTTGTTAGTCAGGGAGTTAGTCAGTGTGTTCCACCCCAGGGACCCACACGTCTGCTTCTTCTGTGAAGGTGCCAGACGCTGTGTAAACACTGAAGGGGAGTTAGAGAGGAGCTTGTTTATCTCTGTAATGCCCCGTTACTTTATTCCTTGTTTAAAACATAAAGAATCGGACCTACTCCAATTGCTGCCTTCCTTTTTACTTTTAACATCACACATAATGCAGAGGGCAAACAGAAAGCAGTTTGTTACAAGCACATAAAGCAGAAATCACCCCAGGGTAAGTTGACACTCCAACTCGGGGTCCACATTGACACTCATCCTCACAGGACCAGTTTTGAAATGCCAATTACACTACAATAATACTGTCTTTGAAATACAGGAGAATAATGGGAGTACACTGAGAAAGGCTCATCAAGCATGGGATTCTTCACTGTGTCACTACACATTCAGCAAGGTTATTTACACATTAGATTTGTGTATTAAACACATAATTAAGTGGCCATGAGCCAAACTTTCACACTGATAAACTTTGTAGTGTTTGACGAATAGTACTGTAATGACCCTAGGAGTGCAAGAAACAGAGGAAAGGAATTAGGTCTGTTTGCACCAATTGCTGGTGAGTGGCTCTAAAAAGGGCCGATGGCATCTTCAGCTCCGCTTTCACCATGCTTCCAGCTGCTTCATCCCTTTGCCTGCTCATACACACCACCTCACTCCACTTACCCAGCGTCAGAGGTGCCACATTATCACTCCTCTTCATGAGCTGATCCAAGGCTGGAGTCCGTATCCAAAGATTGCCGGCAATCCTGCATCCAAGCCAATGAAATTCAGTAGTCGGGAGGTACATCCGAAGTGCTCATTAAGTGCTGTGTCTGTGCCCACCAGCTCATTGAGCTGCTTTTTATTGCTGGTTTTTCCAGGTATTCCCACCCCTTCTGACAGTTCTTGACCACCTGAGGAGTGTCTCCTTCTCAGGTCCGGACCCTGGGGTTGCTACAATACCATTTATTTTTTTTGGACAAATCAAACATAACTGGCAAACCATGATGTCATTCTGCTTCCTAAAAGATAAAGGCCTTAATTACAGTGTGGGTGGCTTAGCAGAAGTTGCTGCAGCTTTTGTAGTGAATAACGTATTTTGCCACAAAATCATTGGATCTAAAAATGGTGTTTTTATTAAAAGAGAACTAGTAATGATTTTAAAAGGGACATTACCCATTCTAGTCATTTGAATTCATAAATTTATCACATGCTAAACCGTGAGATCTGTCTTTTTAAAAGCCATTAAAAAGATTTCATCATTGTTTTTGGAACAATTTGAAGGATAAAGCCAACCGTATGTGTTTCCTTGCATCATTCTGTCAGGGGACTGTGCAGTGTATGTGGTGTCAGATCAGACAGAGAGCTTCTGCTCAGGTTTGTGTCGCACTGTGCAGGTGGACACGTGGAGAATGTGCAAACTCCACATAGGCTGGGATTAAACCCAGAACTTTGGAGCTCTACTATAGTAGTGTTAGAAAGACAAGACCTTGGACAAATCTGGCAAAGTGAAAAAGCTGAATGCATTTTCTACATCACTGCCTGTAAGCTGCTCCTGTATCATAGCTGGTCTCCATATTTTTAGAGGCTTTTAGCAGAAAGTCATTTTTTGTGGTAAAGAAAATTTTGAACAGTTGGCTTCATGATCTTCTGGTTCCTGAGGAGTATGCCTTTAGGGGATGCTTGTATTTGAATTCAACAAGGCAAGCATCTGAAACATTATCTTTTGAAGTTTGCCTGACTCTGCAGTCACTTGCAGGCTAGAAATTTTGGGGCAATGCAAGCCCCACATAATTTCACAAATTTACCCAAGATATTCAAGCATTGAGTAGTGGTGGTGTGATATCAGCAGATTTTGAGCCACAAAGAGTGTTGGGGAACCAGCGGCTCCCCGTTTAATCCAGATAGAAATTAGGGGAAAATTGGCCAAAATTAATAGCACACAAAGCAGAAAAAGAAAGTTGTGCTTCTGTGGGTTGCATCTCAGTTTCTGGTACTCATTAAACGGACTCCCTCCTTCCTGTTCCAGTTGTTTTTTTAGTGCTGATTCCCCATAGGGACGGGTCCTAATGACATGGAACCGGAAGTGATGTCACTTGTTTTCCTAGTGAGATTCAGCTGAACTGTGGATGGAAAGAGAGGTTGTGTTAATAATGGCACCCCCTCTCGGCCTGGAGTGGTATTGCTTACCTGCGTAGAGACTGTCTCCTAATTGCACATGCCTGACAGTGGTATAAACCATATGATAGTTTGGACTAATCTGATAGCTGAGAGTATTAGTGGAAGATTTGAGTTTATGGAAGGAGGCTGCATGATGTAGTTTTTTCATCAAGCAACAGTGGATTCAGAAAGTATTCAAACCTCTTCACTTTCTGTACACTTTAGTGTATTGTAAATGTGACATTTTTGGCCATTACTCTGAATAACTGAATAACCCATAATAACAAAGTTCTGAGAAAGATTTGCAAGTTAATTAAAAATCAAAAACTGAAACTCTCATTTATACTGACCTGGTCTGCAGCATTAAAACCCTGTTCAGACAGTAAGCTGGAGGTCAGACAACACTGCATTTCCATCATATCAATGAGCAAACTAAATCCAGTATTGTGACCCTGAAACTCCATAATAATTCATTACATTTATATAGTGCTTTTCTTACTACTCCAAGCACTACTACACAGAGTGGAACCGGGACACAAACCCATGGTCTCCTTATTGTGAAGAAGTAGTGCTACCACTGTGCCATCTGCGTGGTATGCACTCCAGGTAGTCATTCACCATGTAGTCCAGCTGCTGGCAGTGACTGCTTCTGCTTCCACCCTGTGTCTCACTGGGTCACAGAGACTGGAAAAACTCTCTCCACACATCCATCAGATTGCCACCACCATGGCTACTACTAATGACAGGTCTCTGGTCGACTTGTGAAGAAATAGCAGGCAGGGCTCCACCAGCTTGCTGGAAAGAATAGAACAAGAGTGGTGCATCCAACATTGGCTGCTACCACTCTGTGATATCACATTGATGTCACAAGGAATCATGGGGTGCTAGTAAAAAGAGTTTGCTTAAGCTGGACGCACAGAACATTTTAAGGGAGAAATTCAGCAAAGAAAGTCAACAAATTTACTGTGATCAACACTGTCAATGACATTGAAGTATATGAAGTTCTGAACACTTATATTGGCACAACTGGTGCCCATCATTATTCCCCATTCAATTATAGCTTTTAGTTATGTCCATTTTCTCTCACCAGAGATATACATACAAACATCTGCCATGGTGCCCTCTTCAGTTGCAAGAAGCAGATCATGGAATGTTGTACAGTTTACTGTCAAATAATGCAGAGTACGTGATACGTGTTTCGCCCTCATTTGGGCTCATCAGGCGTACACACTCTACTGCTCCCCACAAGTGTTACCTAGTAGGTAACCACCCACACAATTCAGGTCAGGACTCAGACTACGAATGCAATGAATGTAATTACTCCGGACCTACAGGGCTGTCAAATAAATGAACCACACGCCGTGGTTCAGCGTAAAGGGGCTTCGTCTCTGATGCTGATGTCCGAAGTTCAATCCCCGCCTACTATATATATATATATATATATATATATATATATATTTTATTTTTTAAAATAAAATAATAGTACAGAGTTTATTTATTTAATCTCTGTAATTGTAAAATTGCTGCATTTCATAGAAACACAAGTCTAAAATATTGTAGTGTGCTTCTTTTTTTCTGCCACAGAAAATATATTTTTATCCCAACCCTGCAGAAGGAATAATTTATTTGTGATCATTGAGCAAAGGCACTAAAAACTCATCTCAACTGCCGGAATAAATCAGAGTTCATTTAAAGGGATTCTCCAGTAATAGCTGATGAGATGATTAGGTTACGATTTGGGTCGGGTGAAGGATGAGTGTAATAAAATGAAATGCACCTGGCTTGCTAATGTAGCAAATATTGCCACTTAGAGTGAAAAATTAGGGTGTGATTGCTACAATTTCCATTATAAGCATGTTTGCATTCATTCCAAATTAAAAATGAACAAATCGTGAAGCCCATTACTTAAATTTTCAGTTGCTTTTTTGTATTGGAGATTTTAGTGAACAGTGATTGCCCCCCTAAATCAATCTTCATTATGTACAGTATCATTCACTGTCTGCCATGTACAATACATTGAAGTTCAATGTTTACAGTCTTTTGACAAAGATACTTGCCCCAAGCCTGAATTGTTAGTAAATTTAAGACCAATTTGTTTCTGCTGTTTTTGTGTAAATTCTGAATAGACTGTCCATAATGTGATCTGAAGTAGTAATTGAGTGCCTAAAAGTTTAAGACACATTCTGTAATAAAAATAATTAATCTATACCAGGTAGAATATAGTGCAAAAATAAAATTATACACCAAAAAACAGGTTTTTGTTGTAGTTCAGTTAATCATATGCATTACACACAAAGTAAAGTGGAATTTTTAATTTCTAGGAATAATTTCTCCTGCAACAAAAGAATGAAAGTCTTTGTGTCAGCATAGGTGCCAACTGTATTGTGGGTCATGATGCCCAACGAGAACATGTAGTTGTAAAACAGCTTAATGGACCCCAGAATGATTGCCCATCCTGGCAAAATGCAGTACATGTCTACTGTTCCTAACATTTACACATCTTTATTGACTCACATGTTTGAATATTTCATTTTCCTTTCTTTCCATTGATTTTACTTTGTTTTATATCTCAAGATATTTTAAAATTAGATTTATTCTGCTTTGTATGCCTTAGAGCTATGCAGTGCCACATTGTTTTAACCATTTGCTGTCATATTTATTATACGTAAATATTTCTCACTCAGACATCAAAATACTGTTGTGAGCCAATTAAAAATATAAATCCAAGAATGTATTGTAGTATGTAACTTTTCATTCGCTGTAATCGACAGAAAACAAATTATCCATGCACACCAAATCTTTGTGGAACAGCATGGTGGTGCATTGGCTATTATTGCTGCTTCACTGGTCCAGCTTACTGTTACTTCTCTGTGTTCTGCATGGACACAGACCAAGTATGAGAGTGGACCAGGAGACAGATGAGTAAACAGAAAAGGATCAGAGCTGTGTGATCGAAAAAACTTGAGTCAAATAAAAGTAAAAAGACAGAACATTAGAAAAGAAGTTTCTTTTGTAAAGAGAGATTCAGAAATGGGTTTTGAATCTGCTACTCAGATAAGGGATTGAAATCCTGGATAAACCTTTTATCCCGTTGTGTCATCACTCAAAGGCCAAAACCACAGAGGACACGCCCCTAGCAACACATGAGGCAGTCCTAACGATGGTAACCAAAAAATGAAGGTGCTCATGAAAATGCAAAACAGCACATAAAATGGTCCAAAAATTTTTAACTCCTTAAAGCAATTGAAATTTCCAAAAATAAAACATCAGATTCATATTTGGAGTGTTAGATATAAGGAATCCATGAAGGAAAAAAACAAGTAAAAAATAGAAACAGAAACCGAATCTCTAACACTCTGAGTTTTCCTTGTGGATTCTCAAAAACACACATCAGTCAAAATGGCAATTCTAAAATAAACACATGTGAGTGTGAGAGTTGATGTGTGTGTGAGAAGGCCCTGCGATGGATACCTGCTGTGCCCGGAGATCGTCCTGCTTTAAAAGCAAACAAGACAGGACAGGCTTTGTGTCCTTGGGCCCTGAATTGGATTAAGCTGATCTGAGAATGTTCTTTTATGTTGCTAAATAATTGTGGAATTAAATAACATGTATCATGGTGAAATGTGCAAGTGACTAATGCCACATAACGTAATGCTGGGTATTGGCACAGAGATAATCTGAACAATTGAAAAAGGTTGCTAGAGTACAATGTAGACTTTACACCAGTGAAACTGTTTAACGTTACAGGGCAATGTGAATTGTACAGTGGCACAAAGCGAAATGACGTTTGCACTGAAATTGGTGTAGTCAGCTTCATTCTCTGCTCCTGGGTCTTTGCCATTAACTAAAGTAAAAGGAAAAAAAAAGACAAAAAGCACAAGGCCATGACTATTGTGCTCATCCTGGATTAGTACATTAATACTGACATGTGGATAGTGGGCTGATCGAGAATGCAGCTTTTTTCAGTAAAAGGAGTTTGTCATTTTCTAAGGATAAAAAACAAACGGCTTCATGGGTTTTATTTGTTATATAAGGCCTACCAACGTTTGCACAAAGCGATTTGGATTTTTAAATAGTCCTTGTTTATACGCAGAAGCTGATGTTTACAGTTATGTACAGTATATAACTCCTCATTTTATAAGGATTTGATTTATTTTTCAGTGCAAATTTATCCTTTTAAAGAAATACAATTTAATACAAAAAAAGGATCAAAGTACAAGGTGGCACATGATAAAGAGGCCCTACACATGGAAAGGAGCCTCGTTCTGGACTGAGCAGGAGAGAGCTACAAGATTTGCCTTTTTTCTATTTTCCTATTTATTTTAATTAGAAGCAAATAAAATTCCATACAATCAAGTCAAACTAAACAAACAAACCAAAATTCAACGCCCACCCAACAGCCAGAGCTAGTCTTTAGAAGCAGCAAGAAAGGAAGAGTATCCTTTTCTCCTATATAGAAGATTATTCTAAAATGTTATTGATTAGATCCTGTCATATTTTTTAAAAAAAATTCAACAGATCCTCTGAATGAGAATTAGATTTTTTCTAATTTCAAATAATATATAACATCAGTTGCCCACTTACTTAAAAGAGTCAGATTAGGTTTCTTCCAGTTGAGGAAGATAAGTCTGCATTCTAATAGTGAAGTAAAGGCAATTACAGTTTGTTTGTCCTTCTCCACTTTAAGCCCATCTGGAAGAACACCAAACACAACTGTTAGTGGATTAGGAGGGATTGGGACATCAAGATGTTGGTCCAAAATGTTGATAATGTAAAAACATGTGGCCCAATGAGGGCTTTTTTTCTATTTTCATTTTGTTTTATTGCTGTACACATATTTTGGATAGAACCATTCACACAGGTTTATCAAATCTTATGTAAGGTCAAATAAGATTATCAGCGTTCCAAAACTGCCTATAGAACGTGATGAAACAAAAAAAATTAATTTCAATAAGATTTTAAAATGTTTACAAAGTGAAAGCAAGAAAGATTTCCTTCTAAGTATATACTATACACTGCTCAGCCACAAGAGTAAAACCACCTGCCTAATACTGTGTACGTCCTCCTTGTGCCACCCTCTGCCCAAACTAATTTCACTACAGTGCATTGTTCAACAGTGGTGCAATCCCGGTGCATAGCGGCATTTGACCTTCTCTTAAACTAGACCAGGGGTGGCAGACTCCAGTCCTGGAGGGCCGAAGCGGCTGCAGGTTTTCATTCTAACCCTTTTCCTAATCAGTGATCAGTTTTCACTGCTAATGAACTTCTTTTTCCCTTCATTTTAATAGCCCTGTTTTTAAGGATTCGGTGCTCTGAATTAATTATTTTCTTCATTAAATGACAGCCAAACAGAAATCAAATGTGAAACAAGTCCACAATTGACCAGCTAAATTGGGGCTTCAAACTCCAACTAATTTCACTCCAACCAGTTTCTTAATGAGAAGCCAATTCTTGCTGTTAATTAAACTCGTTATTTAATTCTATGGCTTGTTGCTGCTCTCATTCTGACATAGCAGACATTTCCATAGCTGTTGATTTTCTGTTTTTCCTAACAACATTGTCAAAATGTTTTGGGGACCTGAGAGATCAACCTTACTGAGCCCTTCACCTTTCTTTATTTTCAGATATTGTGTGATGGCACGGGTCAGCTGGTCATGTGGCACCTTGTTTTGTATCTCATTATTGTTTGGCAGCTAATTAAAGAAAAAGAAACAACTAAGGGGCCTGAATCAAGTTAATTAACAGCAAAAACTAATGAAGAAGATGGTTAGAATGAAAACCTGCAGCCTCTGCGGCCCACCAGGACTGGAGTTAGCCACCCCTGAACTAGACCAATAGTGGAGCAGGGTTGCCAGGTCCCTAAAAAAAATATAGCCCAATGACTGCTAAAAATGGCAAATTTGCCCCAAAAAATAGCCCAATGCCTGAGGTAGACAAAATGACATACCGGAAACTGGGGACAGAGTCAGTGCATACGAAAGCCTGGGAAGTGGGGGGTTCCCCTTGATATTTCAGAGTGATAGAATGGGTATATACCGTCACACAATGGGGGAAAGAGGAATTTTAGAATGGTAAAGAACATAATACAGCTGGGGATGGGATGCCAGATAGATGAAAATCATGGTAAAAAATATATTGGGGGGTGGGGGGGTGGTCGTACTGTGTTTTTTTTTTAAAAAAAAAAGTAGCCTAAAAAAATGCAACCCTCGAAAGCCCATTTTTTTTCCCCATGGATAACAATCAAAAATAACTCAATTGGCCGAGAAAACCACAGACCCGGCAACACTGGGGAGTGCTGTGCTCAATGCTCTGTGTGTTCCAACCACCCGTAAACCATTGCAAAAGTATTGTGTTGCGTCAGTTTCTATCTGTTGCAGTTTCAGCCTGATTTTCAAATTGCCTTTACTTTTTGATTTATACTTGTATACATGTTTTGTTTTTTTTGCAGGGACAAATTAATTTAAATGGGGAAACAAAGTGGCTGCATGTGCAGAGGTAACATTCTGTGGTAATGCCACATGATTTTCAAACAGATGTTGCAATGTTGGAGGAGCTGCTTGTTTTGCACAGTATTTCAGAAGGATGCTCTGTATCCCTTTGAATTATGCCAGCATTTTGAGAGAATCCAAAAGAGGTATAATTGCATAGTGCATGCTGATTTAATGCAAAGGTAAATTAAAGAGTGCAGCACAATCATTTAATAATTCTCAGAATCCCTCATATTTTCAGGGCTGTATAAGCATCCCATCAATTTTCATTTCTTTAGCTTTGAAGGAAAAATCCTCTGATATCCCATCGAGTACGATTTTTATTTGCAATGTACAATTATTGCTAACTTTTAACATGAAAATGGGTATTTTGGTAAGTGGATTGTGTTTCATTTCTTTTCTTATGATGATAGATTCGGCTGTAATGAGAATGTGGTCCACTCACATAAACTAGAGAGAGAAAAAATGACTCATTTTTGGAGTATTTTTAGACAAGAACACTCTTATAAGACATAATCATAATTGTTAAAACTAAATAACCAAAGTTACAGCAAATTAAGAAACCATACGACTTCACTTTTTCAAAAAAACATGATTTTATTCATGCACAAATGCTTTTTAGTCATCCATAATCTACTCTACATTTCAGATGACACTCCTTCTCCTCTGTAGCAAAAAACAAAATCTGACCTTGGAAACTTGGATAATCTACTGAAAATGTGGGCTTACAATTTAAGTCAACCAAGTTAATCCAACTAATCCAATTCGGGGTTAAAACGAGTCGTGTCTATCCCAACAACTTGGAGGACAAAGCAGAAGCCAACTCTGGAGAAGATGCCAGTCATTGCAGGAGACACTCACTCACACACACAACTACACTCTTAAAAATCCTGGTTCTTTTACTGCATTTTATGATTCTTTACTGGGTTGTGTGGGTCCTTGGAAGAACCATTACTTGACAAAAGCACAACTACACTCTGCGAAAGGTTATTGGTGTATGAAGTTGGTTCTTTGTGCTTTGACAAATTTCCTACTATGCAGAAAAAAAACTCAATCTTTAATGTATGGTGGGCTACATGGCAGGACACCAGTGGTGTAGCTAGGGGTGGGCGGAGGGGGCTGTCCATTTTTGGGGGCGGCATTATTGGTCAAAAGGCTCAGTACAATTTGTGTGTAAGCAGCAGGGTTCTGAAAAATATCACTCATAAATGAAAAAAGTAAAATTCTTGGATTTTTATCCACAAATGCTTCAAAAATAATTTTCAGGCTGTCCTTCTGTGACGGCATAAGACACAGCAGTTGTCCTTTTAAAATGAGCTGTTGGTATTTCATAAATCTTTTTTACCATCTTGGAGCCTGTTATGAATCTAAATAAATAAAAGTTCCTCCTAGAACCATCAGGTCTTTTGGGAAGCAAAAAAATGGTTCCCCTGTGGCACTGCTCTGTAGAGCCACTCTGGCACCATTATTTTTAAGAGTGTACATTACCTCATACAGGATTAATTTAAAGTTGTCTGTTAACTGGACACCAACATCTATGAGACATGCGAGAAAATCAGATTGTTAATAAAAGTGAAGTACTATTGAAGATTCTCCACAACTAGCAACTCACAATAGGGCATCATTTGATGCGATTTTGACATTGCTTGAGTAGAAATCTGTTGCCTTTGAAAGTTACTTTGGCAACCTCAAGCCTATTTTTAACATCATGATATCATAAATGCTATCAGAAAACATGTATTTTATGTTGTAACAGAGGCGCTAGATAGGCACCTGACCCGACACAGATGGACACAGAGGCACGTATCAAATAAGACAGTTTTACTTTTCTTCACCCGTGGGCACACGTCATCCCCGTGACCCACATGCAATACACAGTTCCAATTACCACACAAAGAACCACATCACCACTTTTCTTCCTTCACCACCACTACTCCTCCTCAAGCTTAGTCCTCCTCCTCCTCCTCCTCCCGACTCTGGCCCCCGAGTGGTGGTGGCTGGCCCTTTTATAGCCCACCCGGAAGCATTCCAGGTGCTTGACCACCTGGTCCTAATTACACTTCCGGGTGGGGCTGAAGATTCCTCCAGCTGGGCTGCTGACTCCATGCAGCTCCCCCTAGCAGCCATCCGAGCTCCCAACCAGGCTGTGGAGGACTCCATCTCCCATGGAGCCATGCGACAGGTTGGGGGATCACCATCCACCAGGGAGGCTGACACCAAGCATCCCGGGGGAGGTATTGAGCTGCCCATGGCTGCTCCCCTGGAACAGATGCAGCAGGGGCGTCCCTGCCAGGCATGGGACCCAGCTGTCCATCACAATGTATTCAGCTAATACATGTAATTACATTCTGTTATCACAGTTACTTTTCCTAATGAGTCATATTTAAAAATATTTACTAAACAAAAGTTTGATATTTCTGTCTTTGATGAGGTATATAAACAACAATTAAAAACAGACACCAAACACACCTGAATGTGCACACATTTACTAGCTCGTTATTTTATATGATGCCTAATTAGCAAACAACATTACAACTTTACGGTGCAATAGTAAATAATAAACTGAGCAGAAAGATAAAAACACAGCAAATTCAAAACATGAACTTCTTAAAGATACTAGGTGAATATGGGTGTTTATTTGACAATTTGTAAAAAGCAATTTTCTCTATCTTAGCTTCAGCAATAAGCTAAAAATCAGGATTCAATGTAACTGCAGAGGATAACCTGATACATTGTGAGCAAAGTTTTCAAGGCTAGCAAACTAGTTCACTAGAATACAGTATGGCAGTGAGAGCACAGTCTTGTGGAATAACAAGATTTATTCAACTTTGAAACTGAAGAGTCAGCACTTAAATCAAAAAGAACAGATGGGTTTTCATTCTGGGTGTGAAAATCAAGGCAGAGGAAGTTTCACGTGCAGAACTACGAGGAAAGGCTGAATGATAGTTTGATTAGGTGTTGTAAAGTGAATAGACAGACTACGATAAAGAAATGTTGGAATAGTTGGAATTTGAGAAAACAAAGAAAACACACAATAATTGCACAGACGTCTTTCCGGACACGAGTTCTTAATTGAACTGGCTCAAGATTGCAGATCTTGTGGCCTTAATTTCTTCTGGCAGGCAGAAGCAGGTCAGTGTTGTTGTAGCCATAAGTCTTCTGGCCTGCAGAGAGAGGATGAGTAAAGGCATTAGGACACAGCGCCAGTCCCTGGAGTGGTTGGGAATTACAGTCATCAGAGTCCTTAAGCTGTCCCCTATGCACACATGAGTGACAGTGTATAACAAGGTTTGGCACAATAAAAACTCCAGCTTTTCTGATGATCTCATGTAGTGTGAGAAGTCCGTCATTCTCCAACACACACCCCAAGCACACACTAGGGACAATTTAGGATCACCAATGCACCTAACCTGCATGTCTTTGGACTGTGGGAAGTCAAGAGCAGAGTTTAGTGATGACTCTTCTTAACAGTGCTTCTCAAGTTCAATCCTGGAGGCCAACCTGTTTGCCAATCAGTGAGGCATTTTCCCTTTTAAGCAGCTATTCTTTATTTTTGCCTATTTCACTTTCAGTAAAGCAGGGAATTATATTAATAACAAATTTGTATTTGTATTTTTGGCATGGCTTTTAAACCTATATTTTTTTATTTTTTTTCTGTCCACTTTGCTCCCTTTATTATTCCCTAATAATTGACAATGAATGTCTACTGGAGCAACAACGAGGTAAATACCACTGAATGCTGAAAGGCTGCACCTCTTTCACGGTCGTGTACTAATGTGCTCATTAGTAAGTAGCGGCTTAACTAACCAGAACACCTGGAAAAGCAGATCATTATGATGATGATAATGACAATGTTAGAAAGTGTCATAAAAACCCTAAATTATCACCACGTAAGATACATAAATGGCTACCACATTCCAATAATAATTCAACAACCCAGAGTAGTCATTTTTGAATTGACACCAAATCACAAATAAGGGTAATTATGGCTTGCTTAATTAAGGCCAGACTCTAAATAAAAACAGATATATTATATAGTGGCAGACAACCAGGGACCTTGCCCCACCGGGACGCCTGGATCAGGGAAGGACTGGGAAGGGGGCAATGTCTTCCCTGGGTGCAAGAGGGCAGCCCCCCTGATTTCCATCAAGGGCCACGGATATGGAGCTGGGAAGTGTCCAGCGAAGTGCTGCCGGAAGACCATCAACGAGCACCTGGAGCACATCGTGATAAAAGGAGCCACCTCACTCCCTTCGAGGACCCGGATTGGGAGGAGGAAGATGGAGCTTGTGAGAGAGAGGAGTGGAGGCAGCCGAAGAGAGATAAGACTGAGGAGTCATGAATGAACTGGTGGAACCACTGTTGTACATAGTTGTAAATAAACCTGTGTGTTTTGGACATTGGTGTCGTGTCTGTCTGTGGCCGGGCTATCTGTTACTATATACTATACATGCATACTAAATCAACAGGACATACATTTAACTGGGACAATGTACAAGTAAGATTTAAGGCCAGTACCAAAAGTTCTAGAAAGCTGACCGAATCTTGGCTATCAAATGAGAGCGCCATCAACAGACACTTGGACATAAATCCAGCATATGCAAACTTAAGAAGAGCATGTTCATAATAAATAAAACCTTTACAACCAATAACCCCCCCCCCTTTCACACTGACTTAGCCCCCCCCCACCTCACCGCCCCCTCTCCACTACGTAATGTTTTGCTATATATTGCCTTTGATTCTTGTAAGTCTAAGCATTATCCTCTGATGAAGGCCCCTGGTAGGGGCTGAAAGCTCAGGAATAAAAACTACTTTATGATACATGATTCATTTTCTCCCTTTGTGGATCTCCAGCTGCAAATATGCAAACCGTATCACAGACCTTCTCTTCCATATATATATATATATATATATATATATATATATATATATATATATATATATATATATAATATAATAATAATATATACATATTCATGGCATTCGTAGTCTGAATCACAATCTGATTATATGGGTGGTTACCTACCAGGTAACGCTTGTGCTTGGTCAGCAAGTCGGCTAACATCCCACACGGTGCCCTCTTTCAGTTGCGAGAAGCAGATCATAGAATGGTTGAAAATTGTTTTTATATATATAATATATATTGTATATAATAGAGAGAGAGAGGGGAGTATAGATAGATGATCCTTGCCTCTCCATGTAGCACTTTTCACTTGTTTGCATTAAAGTGCGTTTCCAGGTGTTTGCCCAGTTTTGAAGACCACGTCTCTCAAGCAAAAGAAGTTTATCCATGCTGCTCAGGTGCTTTAATGACTTCTCCTGCTTCTTCAGCTGTAAGTCACCAACATCCCTTTAACTACGGAATACAATTTCACATTTAACCTTGAGTTTATTGTACAAGCAATTCTGATGCCACGAAGATGAACCCATTATGATTCAACACTCACATATTGAACCAACACCCAACTTATACAGTAGGTCACGTATATAAATGGCACTGAAACTGCCTCTGTCTCTGCACTGGGAACAAGGGAGTATCCTAACTTAGGACTTGAATCAGTCAGAAGGAACACAAAAACTGCCACATAAAATACAAACAACTTAAGAGATGCTGAACATGCAGCATGCCTTTGAGCAGTATGTTGTAAATCATACCAACTGACAAAATGTCTAATTGCACTATTAAAAAAAATCAAAATAACCTTAAAAGATAATGTGCAAATCATCTTAAAAGAAAGAAACAAACAGCAAAATAAGGACCTTATAAATAGACTTGAAGAATACATGAAAGTGCGCTTTAGTAAACACGTGAATGTATCAGGTTATGAATGATTAAAAAGAAGATGATCCCACTTGCAGAAATCACACACATCTAAAATGATTATGATGGCTACAGTAATAATAATAATAAAAACAATCAACTACTGGAAAAATTGTAGTGTAAGAATGTAATTAAAGATTGAAATACTAGGTATTAAACTAACATAACATAATGTAACAGTATTTTCAAATCTGCTTAATACAGTTCAGGGTGATAGGAGCTGGGGCTTATCTTGGATGAACTGGGTGCAAGAAAGGGACCACTCATGGACAGGGTGCCATATCCACACTTACACAATTTAGAACCAACAATAAACCTCGCCAGCATATCTTTGGGATGTGACAGGAAAACCTGAGTAAAGACCCACATCGAAAATGGGAGTACAAGCAACACACAATACAAAGCAGTCACTCAGTGACTAGGGGCAGGATTCAAATCCATGACAGGGATACTGGATTGTGTGTGTGTGTGTGTGTGTGTGTGTGTGTGTGTGTGTATATATATATATATATATATATATATATAATATAAATATGGGTGGCATGGTGGCGCAGTGGGTAGCGCTGCTGCCTCACAGTTAGGAGACCCGGGTTCACTTCCCGGGTCCTACCTGCGTGGAGTTTGCATGTTCTCCCTGTGTCTGCGTGGGTTTCCTCCGGGCGCTCCGGTTTCCTCCCACAGTCCAAAGACATGCAGGTTAGGTGGATTGGTGATCCTAAATTGTCCTTAGTGGGTGTGAGTGTATGCCCTGCAGTAGGCTGGCGCCTTGCCCGGGGTTTGTGTCCTGCCTTGTGCCCTGTGTTGGCTGGGATTGGCTCCAGCAGAACCCCGTGACCCTGTAGTTAGGATATAGCAGGTTGGATAATGGATGGATATATATATACTGTATACAGTTAGGTCCATAAATATTTGGACAGAGACAACTTTTTTCTAATTTTGGTTCTGTACATTACCACAGTGAATACCAAATGAAACAACTCAGATGCAGTTGAAGTGCAGACTTTCAGCTTTAATTCAGTTCAAATTAATTCAGTTAATTTAATTCAAATTAGAAAAAAGTTGTCTCTGTCCAAATATTTATGGACCTAACTGTATGTGTATATATATATATATATATATATATATATATATATATATATATATATATAATATATATATATAATATAATATGTATATATATATAATATATATTTTTAACTTAACCAAAAGTTGGTGCACACATTAGATTGTTCTTTTTTAAAGCACATACATAAAACGTGTTCTGCTTTTATTATTCACTGAAAGAAGCACAAAAAGGAAATTCAGGTCTGTCAAAGGAAAAAAAAATCTGAACTTGAAAAAAGAGAAACAACCATCAC
The DNA here is from genome assembly GCF_900747795.2 of Erpetoichthys calabaricus. Taxonomy (NCBI): domain Eukaryota; kingdom Metazoa; phylum Chordata; class Cladistia; order Polypteriformes; family Polypteridae; genus Erpetoichthys; species Erpetoichthys calabaricus. The sequence goes on along the minus strand of NC_041395.2, from coordinate 128,374,435 downwards.
CAGCTAATAAATTGGTGATACAAAATTTTTAATACATAGCATATTGCTGTACTTGAAAAGATCATCACATCAGCTGCTAGCTCCATTTTTTCCTCTTTAGTACAATAATGGATATGCTGGGCATCTGAGCGGCACATGGCTTGAGATTACACTTTAAAACAAATTAATTAGAGTGTTACTGTATTTGAATGCTAAATCCATCCATCTATTTTGGAATGCTGGAGCTCATCCCAGCTGTATTGTGCACAAAGCAGAAATGAGCCCTGGAATGGTGCACTCATTCTACGTACAGTATTGTAAATCAAAAAACTTAGTGAACAAAGCAATAAGGTAAATAGAAGATATTGGAGAGCTAATACAGCAAAGCTAACAGAACACTGAGGTGCAGGCAGTGATAACCTACTGCAGAATTAGAAAACAAGTCTCATACATTATGGATGAAAAGGTCCACTTGTAGATGCTATTGCGATGAGCATGGCAGTCTTCAATTTGGATTTTTCACTGCAGGATTACAGCAAGTCCTTGAAGATGTTGGTATGTCAGCTTCAGGGGATTTTTGTTTGGAATAAATAGTCTGCTAAAGTACTTTATGGCTTCTGAATTTTCTGCTTTTTTTTTGTTTGTTTGTTTTCCTGTAGTATACAGAGCAGAAGTCTTGAAAGATTCTGGAGCAGACACGATTTTAGTTTACAAAGACAAGTGAAGGAGGAGAGGACTTATCACATCGTAGGTTACTACAAGGCTCCTTCACTTGAAACCTCACTCCTGATCAAAGTCTCTTGGCAAATTCCTGTTAGTTAATTCAATAATTTTAAGTTGAATTCTATGATTACTACTCTTCTACTACTTCCGGCCTAATTAACATTCCAATCACTTCAGAGATTTTGATAAATTGTTGTGGCTTAAAAGGAGAACTGTTATTGCAACAATTGTTACTTTTATACAGACATGTAATTTATTAAGAATGAACGAGAGGCAAACTGCCATCAAAGCAGTCAATTTTTCAACCAGTGGCTCCCAGGTTTGCAAAGTCATTTATTTAGTTAGCAGCTAAAAGTTGCCAGAGAATTTTTGATAAAAATTAATAATCTTGAATGATGCGGCAAAAGGGAAAAGTGCACAGCCAGCTATTAAACGTCTATAAAATCTAGCGGTGTGTGTAGGACAGACCGAGAAAGGTGGCTTGGTGTGCTGCATACTAAACACTGAACTTATGTAAAAACAGAAGCTCTTAAGCAGCAGTAGCTCGCTCTACTTAAGGGCGTCGGTTACGTACACAGAGCACATTACACTGGATATCCTCTCTATGAAAGTAATTAGACATGAACTAGGAATAAAAGAGAGAAGAGCCCCCTAGATTGACGAGCGCGGCGTTTAAGGACTTAGAGTGGTCCTGTAGTCAAGAGCGCGGCCATCTGCGCCGCTAATGCTATACACCACACTCCGCTTTGCCGAAGGCGATTTTTGAAGAGCTGCACAATTGCTTATAGGATCCATCCATCCGTCCGTTTTCAGTGTCCGCTCGCCGCTGGACACAGAACAATACAAGGCAATCGGATTAGCCGGAATGAATTGTGAAATGTCTTTTCTAAAGCAAATCCTAAGCACGGTGCTCTTCTCTGCGCAGTTTTGGTTTCCAGCGGCAGATAAAATCGAAGACAGCTGACACGAAGTCAGCTTTATTCCCTTTAAGAATATCACACAAACACCGACAATTAAAATTCGGATTTGTGTATGGATTCCATTGATTGCCCGCAGACCTTCAAACGTGGTATATAATGACATATTTTAATGATTACACTGCCAGTCTGGTTATCTTGTATGCCGAGTTTTCATTTTCTCGTAGATGTAAGATTAACTGTCGACTCTAAACTGCCTGTTGTGTTTGAATGTGTCCATCAGTGGGCAGAGGGACGGACCGGCGCCCAGTTCAGGGCTCATTTATGCTTTGAGTCCCCCGACCATGCACAGGATTTAAAAAAAATGAATTGGTAGATGTATCCATCCCTTAGCTTTCCACCTATTTTTCAAACCAGCTTGTAAGTTGTCGCAATAGTCTTTCTAGAGAGCATCAGTAATGACAGGAAACAGTCCTACACTCTTAAAAATAACGGTGCCAGAGCTGTTCTTCATACCGAAAAGCCCATCCACAGAAAGAACCTCAGTTTATTTTGATCTGTAACAGGCTCCATACAGTGTACACCATGAACAGATGGTAAGAGATTTGTGAAATACCATTGGGTTGGTGATTTTCAAAGGACTCTTGCTGCATATGTACACTGGCTAAGTGCATGTTTTCTTAATCTGTTGCAGCCTATTAAATATGAGATATTTCAGGGTTTTTTTTTCTACATACTAGGAAGTTTTTGAAAGCACAAGGAACCAACTTCATATGCAAAGAACCCTTCCAAGAATGAAATATTGCTTTGTCAAGTTCAACAAGGAACCACACAAACCAGTAAAGAACTAACGTGTCATTAAAGGACCATTATTCTTAAGCGTGTACATGGGATGACAAGTTCTTAATAGAATATACACCAGACACATTTGATTTCTCTTTCACACAGGATTATTCAACCTTTCAATCATTGCGTTATAAATATAGTATGCATTGGAATAACCAGAGCTCGTTAAACAACCAAACAACCTATCAGTCAATCAACCAATAAACATATTTCACTTTGAGAACCGCTGAGCTATGGTATGCTGTCAAACTGTGGGGCGCGAGTAACAAAAAAAGGGGTGCGAATGTTGACATATGTGGCGTAATTTCGCTACTTGTATGAAAATTTTAAACTTGTAGTGGTGTATCGGCAGCAAAAAATATAGAAATACATTTTATTAGGGTTTCAAAAAAACGTTAGGGGGCGCGATTAAAAATGTTATGAAAATTCGGGTCGCAAATACTTAAAGGTTGCCATAGCTGACAGGATTACTGTTGGCCTCACAGCTCCTAAGATATTGGATTCAAGTTCCGTTTCGGTCGTTGTGTGTGTGTAGAATCTTCACATTCTTCCCATGAGCGCTTTAGTTAGATTAGCAAAGTCGGAGCCGGCCAAAGTGCCCATGTGTGACCTACGATGGACTGGCCTCCATCCTCGGTTGGTGCCTGCTTTTCTAGTTACTATCGGTAGACACAGGGCCATTTCTGAGCATAGGCGATCTAGGCAAGTGTCTAGGGCGCCCTCTAGTGGTCAGGGTGCATTGCTGAAGCCCCATGTAGAGATTCTTATCTTTATTTTGTTGAGAAAAATTTGTCTGGACTGGACGGGAACACTAATGTTTATGTTGTGCGTCTCAGCAGCACCTGCACTGTCTCCACTATGCACAGTAAAATCTGTTGCCCAGAAATGGCCTTGGGCAACGCAACATTTTTTTTTTTTTAAATAATACAGACCTCGAACACTCGGACTCAAAGCGAGTGTCCAATTATATTGTTTTATATTATTTTCACATATTGGCGATGTTCGGTCTTAACGTCGGACAACCTACACAATCCAACAATAACACAACCAACCATGATGCCAATTATAATAATAATCCTGAGACTGTAGCATAGAAGAGACAGACATGGCGAAATAAAATTAAACAATCAAAACGGCAACAAGACTGTTGTAGCTCTGGAATGAATAGCTAAAAGCTGATTTAACCCCTACATTGGCGATCCTAAATTGTCCCTAGTGCGTGCTTGGTGTGTGGGTGTGTGTGCCCTGTGGTGGGCTGGTGCCCTGCCCGGGGTTTGTTTCCTGCCTTGGGCCCTGTGTTGGCTGGGATTGGCTCCAGCAGACACCCGTGACCCTGTAGTTAGGATATAGCAGGTTGGATAATGGATGGATGATTTAACCCAAACTATGATTGTCTCTTAAATGGACATACATTAAAAACTTGTGTTAAAACTTACCAAATATCATCCTCTGTTGCTCACCACCATTTGTGAGATTCGCTCTGTGTATGCTAAAGCATTTTTTGGACAAGTAGATTGCATTGTTTGCATACACAAGCATATTGTAAGTAGGAATTGTGGGAAAAAATTCCTATTTAAAGATAATCATTTTATTCTCAGTTTTTCTGAATGTTGTCATTATGCTAACTTTTCAATTATTTTATTAATTTAAATTACATGTATATGTTAATGTCTTAGTTAAAAACAGTATACATTGTGGCGTATGGCTAGGACCATTGCCCAACAGCGACACCTACAGCATATAGTGGAAGGACCGGGGAGAGAGCACTTTCACAATATTACCACCCAACCGAACACTAGAGGGCAGCCAGAAGAAGGTCTTCAAGCATCTAGAGCTCTTCCCCCTGCCCTATAAAAAAAGCCAGCTGCCACTACTCCAGGAGCCAGAGTTGGGAGGAGGTAGACAAAGCTTGCTGGAGGAGGCGTGGCAGAAAAGAGAGAGGAAGAGAAAGAAAGAAGAAGAAAAGAAAGCATTTTGTGCGGTGTTCTGGTGCTTGAACTGTGCTGTACAGGTGGGAAACGGGGAAAGGCGTTTCCCACGAGGAAAAAGAAAAAAAATAAAAGCGTGTGTTGAACTTGTGTCCTGCATCTCTCTGTGTCAGGTTTGGGTGGCGGGATGGTTTAAGTAGATAACTATAGAAACTAAACATAGTTTTAACAATAACTTAAGTGTTTCTTAACTTTTAAGAAATATTAAAAGCGATGAATAAAGATTACTAATACAGCTCGATTCCTACTTATTTTCTGAAATGGCACCCCTCAAGAGCATATTTTTTCAGAGGCAATCTTGTAAACAGATGTCGCTATAACTCGACGTTCTCAAATTGTAAATTCGATGTCCTAAATACTTTGCTGTCCCCAGTCCTGTCTCCAGGTCTCAAAGTACAGGTCTGGCAGTGATGATTCCTCTGGGGGTGGCGGGGCGCCATTTACAACTTCGCCTAGGGCAGCAAAAATTCTAGAACTGGCTCTGAGTACAGACACTGACACTTCCCAGACTTATAATTTTGGTAATCTGGTTCGAAGATTGCTGGGCTAGGCTCCAGCTGCCCCTCAACCCTGCTCTGGAAAAGTAGGTTTGGAGCTGGATACTGGGTTTGAAAGGGGAACAGAGAGAAGAATGAGCTCTGCAAAGCAGTTAAAACGCCATTCTGGATAAAAGTTTAGGATGACTACATGCCTGGTATGGGTTGAGTGCTTAAATACAATATACCTGAGGTAGTAGGACTACGTTAAGTTTTACAGTTTGTTTGCCATTTAGTAAAACTTTTCAAAATAAAAATCGGTTGTCGTTGATAAACTGTAATCCATCAATGGGAAAATTGTATTCCCATGGTTGCAGATTTACTGCGAGGACAGAATTCTCAACACATAAACGGCCGTTTTGGCACTTACAGTAGGCAGAAAAAAATGAACGGAACGGAGGCAGCATGCTAGTGAATTCTCAGCTGTATGTTAATTTGTATTGTTCTGTTCTCTGACACTTAGCAGAATATTAAACATTATTTGTATCACCGCCCCATCCCGCGGAGAGAAATAATCTTCGTCTCAGCTAAGCCAGAGCGCGTCACTGCTTACTCGGGGCTGCTTTTCCAGTTAACAAAAGCTGAAATGATAGTCTACTTCAAACCCACACACTGCTTCCTTCACCCTAACATAAATCACACAGTCACTCAGGCGTTAGCGATGTCAGCCCCATCCAAATTTTTTTCAGCCGTATTTTTTTCTGGATTCATGGTGTCACTGGTGAAAAACCGCAGATAATTTCTCTCCGCGCTCAAAAGCACCTCGTTACAGCCAGGGTAACAGATGCTGAAAACGTTTTCAGTGCATTTTTAGAAAATTTCCTCTGCAGAAAAGCTGAAGCCAGTATTTCCCCTATAGCCAGGCGGAGAATGGCGCGATACTAATGCATTCTTTCTACAGATGGATAAATTACGTAAAGGATCTCCAGCCGGGGAAATCATAAGCAAGGCGCTCTAACATTTGCTTAGTACTAAGCGCTGCCCGCATCACTCTCTTCGTCTGCTTAGTTATTTATCGGTAAAGCTGTTCTGTGCAGCGCAGGCAAACTGCGGACACGGTGGAAAAGAATCTCGGCTCTATTGATCGAGGAAGAAGTTCGCTGCGGAACGCGGCTCTTCGTGAGAAGATCGGGAGACTCAAAGTGGACGCTTGCTCTTTCTGCCAGGGCATCATTACATAGGATGCTTTGTGACAGACGACTTCGCAGACACTGCGATCTGGGGTGACACGATAAATTAAGAAGACTCTCAATTTGACCAAAAAAAAAAAAGTAGGATCGGGATTTTTTGGAAGCGTTTTAATGGCCGGCTTGGACTCAAGGGTCCAATTTCGTGTTGCATCCCTCAATGTCTGCCTCTCGTTCTTATTTTAAAAAGCATCCCTTTAGATGCTCTTTTGACATCATCCTGGAATAACCACACATTAAAGAAGCAGAAGAAAACCGAGAATAAAAGCTCCACCAACTGCATTTTTCTGCTTTTTTGCAAATAAAGAAACTGTTTTTTTTGTTCTCTTTCCTTCAGTCCTTTATTTGTACACGTGCATATTTTAAAAATAAAAGTCCAGCTATCAAGCAATAAAAAGCCATGCAAGTCTCCATCGCTTGCACAGATCACAATCTGAAGACTCGCAACGGAGATGACAGGCACAGCAAACCGAACGCCAGTAGTCCCAATGTGGTAAACGCAGCCCGGGCGAAATTCCGGACGGTGGCGATCATTGCCAGAAGTTTAGGATCTTTTACTCCCAAGCATCACATATCGTTAAAGGAATCAACTGCCAAGCTCACGGGAATGAAATACAGGTAGGGGGATCTGCCTTTCCTTAGCGAGGCGCACGCTGTTAAGTCACACACGCGCAATAAGCCGGGGTTTATTCAAGAATTTGGCTGCATGTAGTTTTCTTCTTGTTACTTAACAACGTCAGTTTATGCCTCCTTAAATAGTTAATTAGGGTTGAATGACTTGTGTTTAGGGTGATTTAAAAAAAAAGAAAAAGTATGGTCTAACGCAGCTAGAGGGGAATATTAACTGTGGCAGGAAATGTTTCAGTTGTCCGGTCGGCACAATGTGAGAGTGAACAAGTATTTTGCTTCAAATTAAACGTGCTCGTCTGAGCCTGGCGTTCATTTCACCCAAGTAATTATCGATGTGATCCAGTCAGATGAAGTCCCATCGATTACACTGTTCAGCTCTTTCCTCGGGAGATCTTATCTAAGTAAGCATCAGTGCACAGAGACAGCCAGCAGCTTCTGTATTTTAGCTTTCAAATCCTGGTTGCCCTTCAATGATACACCAGTGTGATTAGATCCAATATACGGTACTCAAAGGTAAACAGTGTAATAAAATATGAAGGTCCAACACGCTAAATGGTAGTACTTCCAAAAGAACTTCTTGTAAATATAAAATGTCTTTACTGGTTTATTTATTTAATAGCAAGGTAAAGGATGCAAGTCTTCTGGATTTCATTCTCACCATAGTGTTACTGTAATTGTACTGTTTTGGATTCTCTCTATTATTAATACAGATGCCCTTTCTAACACACATGATTCAATGCACCTTCAAATTTTAAATATTCTGATGTTTTCTCATACCTCTTAATAATGTTATTAGCGCTGCAGGATCTGTGAAGCGCCTTGAGCATGGGAAAGGCGCTATGTAAATGTAGTATTATTATTATAGTTCCATTAGGTATGAACAAAAGTTTACATTTTGGTAATGTGTGGCATGTTTCAGTGAGGTGAAGGATTGGTAGATTTCTCCTCTGAGATTCTAATCAATTTCCCGTCTTTTTAGTTTTCAAACTTCTTTAAGTTTCCAATAATCATAAATGTAACCAATTTCTAGCTTATGTGGCACAGAAGTTTTATATGTTGGCTTTGTGTTTTCTGAGCACATCAGTCATCAGTATATAAAGTATTACATATTACATGCGCATTTGATTTTTTTTTTAACTGTTTCTTCTTCTTCCTCTTCATCTTTTCCCACTTCTATGTGGGGTCGATGTGTTTGATTAGCCCTCTCCAAACAGCTCGGTCCTGTACATTCTGTATTCTCATTTCTAGACTACAACAAATTGCTGTGCATGTTTCAAATACACTCACATTTTACTACACACACCAGTGTAGTACTGAGTAGGACCCACGCCACTGCACTAGAATTCTTCCAAGCGTTTCTTCTGGAAGGTACTGGAAACATTTCTCAGTTGTTGCTGGTCCACGCTGACTTGATAGCTTCACATGGTTTTGGCTAATAAACTAATGCTGCAGGTGCTGAAGTCACTTTCACATTGGTGGATCTACTGTAGCTTTTGAGGACATGTCACATCATCCTGCGGGAAGTGTGTTTCTGATAAAGGCTACACTCTGGCAGTAAAATGCTTCACAGGCTAAGGTACATGTCGCACTCGATTGGTTTTAAGAGGCCTAAAGTGTTCTAAGAAATCATTCTTCATATCATTACAACACCACTACCAGCCTGTAATGCAGACACAAGACGTGAAGGATGCATGCTGTTTACACCAAATTCTGATATTACCATCTACATGCTGCAGAAAAAAAAACATGTTTTGCCAGAGCAGGCAACAATTTCCAGTCTTCATTTGCCCAGTTATGATGATCACATACCCACTGTGGTCTCACTGTCCTGCTCTTAGCTGACAGGAGTTGAACTCAGTGTGTTCCTCTGCTGCTGTTGCTGATGCATTTCATTGTTTCATCATGTTGTACTTTCTCATCACTCTTGTCAGGAGCTGTTATTTGAGTGTCTGCGGCCTTAATATTAGCTTGAATGAGTCTTGCCACCTTTCTGACCTTTCTCATTAACTAGGTGTTTTTTTTTTCCCCTCAGAAATGCTACTCACTGGCTGCTTTTTTTGTGTTTGTTGTACCTTATTCTGTAAACTCTAGACACTGCAGTGTGTGAAAATCTCAGGAAGGCTGCTATTTGTGAGATGTTGGAAGCACACGTCTGACACTAGTAATCATACCATGATTAAAGTAGCTCATATCATGTGTCTTCCTATTATAATCCTTGGTCAAACAACAACTAAATCTCCTGAAAATGTCTTAATGATATATAGTACTATATGTATGTATATGTTGCAGCTCCCTTATTGGATTTTTGAGGAGCAGGCTGTTTGCACTACCAAGCAGAACTATCTAATAATGCAGCAACTGAGTTTAATTAGATGCTAAAAGTTGGCTTCTTTGCAAGTTTTGTTTGGCACATTCAAGTCATCTCTATGGAATATCATAGTAGACCATTTCTTTTTATTTGTCAGATATTATTAGACGACAGTCCCAAGCAGAGTTTAGCACTGCTGGCTCACAGCTCCTATGGGTTGGGTCCTATATATGATCAGTGTTGTTTCAATGTTCTCTCTAAATCTACACTACTTTGCTTCATTTTCTGTCTTAGAAAAAGTGGTGTTGCTGCAATTCTGATTTGAGTTTTATTTGAGTGTGAACTGTGATGGACTGAAATGTCATCCTATATTATTTCCTGCCTTTCATATGATATTGCTGGGATAGGCTCAGGCTTAGCTGCTTTTCATTTTGTTTGATAAGTGTCTTTAAAGCCCTGTGGAAGAACACAAACAGAAAGCTCAGTGTTTCTATGATCAAGGGATGTGAAGTGTTCAACAGTAGGCTTTGTGATTTTAACAGTATGGATGGTCTGCTTGCCGTCTCTTCCTGTTTCACTGACATAGGTGGCTGGACACTTCCTGCAAGAAATGCAGAACAAAAAAGATTTTCAAACTGTTCATTGTTGAGATGTAGCATTTGAGTGGGTGATATCAAGAGGCCTCCTTTACCTGGACTGTTCATTCCAGGTTGAGGCTTTTAATTCTTTGTGCTTTTTTTTTTTTTTAATTCTCTATCAAACATCTGCAGAAAATCAACTGCTTATGCACATTTGGCACCAACATGAAAATATTGGTTCAATACAGCTTTAAAATTGTCAGTATAAACAGAGGAAAATAATAAATAATCATGATGACGATGCATATATACGGCTTATGTAGCAGTAACCTCTGGTATCCTGAGACTGACACTTTTCACTCGCTCATTACCGCAAGTCTTAAATTTTAATTACATTTGATCTGCAATGCACTGCATGTGAATCAAATTAACAAGCTTATTGACAAATGGCTGTTTAATCTGCATAGTTTTACACCACTAATAGGTTCTTTTTACCCCTTATAGTTTACAAACACTTTTATCTAGTTAATCATTAATGAGCCATTGTGGCCACCTGTACAATAAATCATTACACTGCTTTCTTTGTTTTAAAATAATCTAATAGATTAGAAACAAATGCTTCAAGTCAAAGGCAGAAGTTTTAACAAATTAAAACACATGAAGAATAATTTGCTTTTGAAATATGACCTTTACAATAATAAAGAGTTTTTTTCATGCTATGTGAACCGAGTTTGGAATTTCATATGGCTGTTGTAACAGTGGCACATACACATCTACAAACACCCATGCCTACATAAAACACACACATTCATTTACTGTACAGTATATCCATCCATTGTCTAAAACTGAGTTTTTAATTTTGGGGTTAAGGGGATCTGGAGTCGACTTTAGCAGAATTTTGAACAAGACAGGAGTCAGACCTAGATAGGTAGGATGCCATACTATTTACATTAATAATGATGGATAAAAACATATGAAAGAAACTACATGGTCAATATATACTGTAAATGGGAAAGGTACTGTATGAAAGAGATACAAAAAGGTACTGCATGACTGACAGAGAAGTAAGAACAGTAATACATCATAGACAGGCTTTGAAAGGTACTGTTTAACAATAGAAAGATAGATAGATAGATTTGACACTATATAATAGATAGATAGATAGTGAATGGTACTATATAATGGTAGATAGATAAAAAGGTTCAATATTATATGATATGAGGGAAAAATAGAGCTTTGATTATATCAAAAGCTCCTTACCCTAAGCCTACCCTAACCCTAACCCTCACTTCAGAGAAACACTGCCAAGAAATAAAGACTGGAAATTTATTTTTTTTCTTTGCCTGATAGATGTACATAAAACGAACAACTACAAGATCCACTAGACATGTTGTTTTGGTTCTCTCCACACTCACTACAGGTTTTCCCTTTTAGAGGGGCTGCAGTCAAATATCTTAGCAGAAGTTGATTTTGAGACTCATGCATTGCAATTTTATCTGCTGATTTAGATTTTGTACCTTTGTAGCCTTGCCCTGTAAACTAATGCATGGATACTATTGTCCAGAAATCTGCATTTACAACCTCAATTTCCCTTTTGCTCATAATACCCTTTAATTTGACTTCCATAACCGTGCAAAAGCAGCTATAGTTCACCAAAATTTCACCAAAGAGTTATTTGCAGTGAATTTGCTGCGTTCGCATTTGCCCTTGTTCGTTGAATTATTTACTGATAATTCGGCCAGTTTAGGAGAACTTTTTTTCCACTGCACCATAATACTTTGTGAGGCCAGCGTGACATCCCCTGTAACAGCCAGCGTTGATGGGACTTAAGCTTGGGTATATGATGCTGATCATTTAGATTACTGACTCTGTGGGACTTAGCTAGTGTTAGAACAGATAAGTAAATAATGCAGGAACTCAAAATTTTATTTTTTTGAAACATATACAGCATAAATAATGACTTGTCTCTGCTTGTTCGCCTTATTTGCAGTTTGATCTTCGAGTTCCACATCAGTACAAGGGAAGGAAGCGCATGCCCTATGCATGCATAATTAGCCATGTGGTGATAAAACAAATAAAAAACAAACCTTGAAGGAGCCTCATGCCCCCCCCCCCCCAACATTGGAGACTCTATGAAATAATAATAATAATGAAAGATTTGTTACTATTTATAAAATGTTTCTATCTTTTTGATAGAAGAAAAAGTGCAAGGCATCGGCAGAGACAGTTTGTAGAGCCTTCAGTGCAACTTCAAAAAATAAAATGAGCCATCTCAGGGCTTCAATCATGACATGCCTATTTGAGTTTTTTGCCTTTAAAAGACCTATTTTTTCTGACTTTTGTCTATGATTTCTGCATTTTTGCTTTGTTTTGACGAAATATATGATTGAGTGTCTCTGACTGCGTTCTTTCTTCTTTGACCTCACAGATGCATAGTGGTGGAGTGGTTAGCACAGCTCAAGTCACCTTTTTGGCCACAATAATTGGTCTAGTATAGCTGGCAGATGTTTACCTTGCCCTCAGGAACATTTTAAAAATGATTGCACCATTATAATCCAGCCAAATCTAGTTCAGTTAGTCCTTCCCCATTGCCTTCAATGCATTTCACCGAGTTTGGCAATATTTGCGAGCACTTACGTGATTTCTCTGAACTCAAGGCAAAGCAAATGGAGTTCGCTCATCACTACTAGTGAAGCATCAACACTTTGAACTATCATTATGACTGAAAATCGTACTAAATTTGCTTCAATAATTATCCCTTTTCCAGGTTATATCATAAAAACTGTTGAATTTAAATCAAGGACAATTATGGTCAAACTATAATAATATAATAATAATTATATAATGCACTAGTAAGAAAGCATCTAAAGTATTGTGTGCAGTTCTGGTCACCACTTTACAAGAAAGACATAGCAGCACATGAAACTGGGCAGAGGAAAGCAACCAAGTGCATCCCAGGATTTAAAGACATGTCCTACTCTGACACCCTCCGAGAATTAAACCTGTTTATCCTCGAGCAGAGGAGACTGTATGGAGAATTAATCCAGGTACGTAAAATTCTCAACGATATTGATAAAGTAAATCCAGCAATACTTTTTCAGCTTAAGGGTTATTCATGTACTTGTGGACAACCGTGGAAATTAAGGGGAAGTTCATTTAAAGCACTTCTTTACACAAAGAGTTGTGGGACGCTGGAACAAAATACAGAGACATGCAGTTGAAACAGAAAACCTTGACGACCTTTAAGAAGAATCTGCATGAGATATTGGGACATTAGCTAAAGAAATGAGCTTGATGGACTGAATGATCTCCTCTCATTTGTCAAATTTCTTATGTTCTTCTGCTTGTAGCACCAGAAATCAAGTAACACTCAGACTAATATACTGTAATGTTAACCCAATGTCAGTCCAAATCAGTAACTCATTGTCTGACACTGTGCAGACTGTTTAATCTATCAGTGCTTGTGACTTACAGGTTGATTTGGATACAAGTATTATATACAGTGAAAGATATCAGTTTTAATAATTTTGCAGTAGTACAATTATGAGAGTTAAAGGTAGGGTGAGTGTATTTCTGAAGTGAAGATATTGGGTTGTAATTGTGCCTTTCACTGTAATTGTGGTTTAGATGGATCTCTCTCTCAGATCTGTCTTTGGTGAAGAGAAATAATAACACTCCAGTGATTCCAGTCTTTTTGATGTCTCAAGTAGTCACATGGATAGACAATGGTGTGAGAAGAAACTCCAACTGTGCAGAAAATGCTTTGTTTGCTGATTTCCCGTCCATGAAAAGATTAATCTTTGTGAGTGGTATTTGTCAAGAAGTGTTTACAACAATTTACTGATTCTAACAACAGTGCTTTACACATGATGATCAAGGAAGTTTAACTTCTTTATTAATTCCTTTTTTTCATAGGTTAAATTGTTTGTTAACATGTGAAATGTTAAAAGGTCGGCATTTTTTTTAAATGATCATCACAAGGCAAAGGTTTTAAACCAAAAACAAAAGCATCAAAAACAAATAGAATTGCCGAAAACAATAATCTTTTCAATGCAGTAAGAGTTTTCTTTGCATAAACGTGTGCAGATGCCCGAAAAATGTGTCTTGTTTTTCTATAGCTGACTTACCATGACATCATGAGCCTTCCAAAAAGCATCCATGTGCAGTGTCATGAGCAAAGAAGTGCAAAATGGGGCTGGAGATAACATTACCTGCAAGAATCAAATCAATGGTTTGTGAGTTTCAAAGTAATGGAAGTAATATTCTACAATTTAGATTATATTGTAATATTATTATATCAGCTAAACATATATAAACTAAAACATCCCTCTATGGTGATACATTATATATAGTAGTCAAAGGCATTGCTGTGAAAAACTCTGATCTAGGCCAAAAAGTATAAAAAAACAGAATTGTTTAAAAGGAATAGATTTGTTCAGTTAAAAAGAAGGAAAAAAATGTTTGCAGCAATCAAAGGGAAAAAATAAGGCAGCAACAAAATAAACCAAAAAAGCAAACGTTATCTGCAACTTTGAACCTACCTAAACACAACACTGTCAGCGAACTCTGCCTGTCAAGTCTTTTGACTGAACTCTCCACCCCACTCCATGACTTTGGCTGGGAGTGACCATTAATTCCCACCCCTAGAAAGCTCTGAAGATGTCTCCCCTTAACTCTCTGTATTGGTTCAAGATGCATCCTTGTTTTACTAATAACTAGGCAGGCATCGTAGGTGTGTCTGACACACACTCTTTAACAAGCAGTAGAGCCCTGTCGTTCCAAATGGGAATCATTTGCTGCTTTTGTTTAAGGCTCAAGGTTTTTAATTTAGTCAATTTTTCAGGCAAACATGAGATTTGCTTTCTCAGTTTCATCCAATATTAGAAAGAAAGCAAGAAAGAAAGAAAGAAATGCTGGTTAAAAACATATACAGAAATTTCATAAACAGTTTACATCATTTAAGAAAAAAACATTTTTGATAGTACATTTAACCTAAAATGAATACATGATATGTAAAGGAAAAACCCTGTACCTCTGGATTTTTTTAAAATTATTATCTCTGATATTCTTTATTAAAAAGATGAATGGCACTGGGGAGAAAGCAATTTCTGGAGTGATCTGTGTGGGTTTTCAAAGCGACTGTCCTTCCCTGATTTGCTGAAGTTAAGCTCTCCGTGTAGTGTGTGTCTGTCATCAGTTAAGATGATTTCCAGTTTTCTTTAACATTGCTCTCTGACACACACCATCTTCTGCATCAGCTCCAATCACTTTAGCTGCATGTTTGGTAATCTGCTGGAGCTTTTTAAATTTTGGTTAGTCGGACTGCTAAACTGATAAAGCTTAAAGTAATAACAGACTGGATGATGCTGCAATAAAATGACAACATGAGGTCCTTGTCCACTTTAAATTGTCTGAGTTTATGGAGGAGAAATAAGTACTGATTGCATTTAGAGTACCGGTACATGTTTTTTGGGTTTGTATTTGAACTAAGATTGTTGTCTAGTGTAGTACCTAAGTATTTGGATTCAGTCACTTTTTCTACCTCCTCAACCCAGAACAGTGATGGGTGAATATGCAGACTTCTATCTCTTAAAGTCAAATATCATTTCTTTGGACTTTTTGACATTTATATTTAAGATGGGTCTTATTGCCCCAGTTTGTGAGCATTCTGCTAGTCTTTTTCTTCTCTCCATGTCTTCTGTTATTTCAGTTTGCCTAGTGGCACTCCTTATACATACATGTAGTTCATCACCCATTTAAACATACTGGCAGGGTTCTCTACTTATTACTGTTGGCTCATGGCCTTCAATCAATCCCTCTCTTGCCCTGGCAACCCCTTGCCAGCTATATTCTCTCTCTCTCTCTCTCTCTCTCTCTCTCTCTTTCTGTATACAGTGTATACTGTATATACAGTGCATCCAGAAAGTATTCACAGCACATCACTTTTTCCACATTTTGTTATGTTACAGCCTTATTCCAAAATGGATTAAATTCATTTTTTTCCTCAGAATTCTACACACAACACCCCATAATGACAACGTGAAAAAAGTTTACTTGAGATTTTTGCAAATTTATTAAAAATAAAAAAAATTGAGAAAGCACATGTACATAAGTATTCACAGCCTTTGCCATGAATCTCAAAATTGAGCTCAGGTGCATCCTGTTTCCCCTATCATCCTTGAGATGTTTTCTGCAGCTTAATTGGAGTCCACCTGTGGTAAATTCAGTTGATTGGACATGACTTGGAAAGGCACACACCTGTCTATATAAGGTCCCACAGTTGACAGTTCATGTCAGAGCACAAACCAAGCATGAAGTCAAAGGAATTGTCTGTAGACCTCCGAGACAGGATTGCCTCGAGGCACAAATCTGGGGAAGGTTACAGAAAAATTTCTGCTGCTTTGAAGGTCCCCAATGAGCACAGTGGCCTCCATCATCCATAAGTGGAAGAAGTTCGAAACCACCAGGACTCTTCCTAGAGCTGGCCGGCCATCTAAACTGAGCGATTGGGGGAGAAGGGCCTTAGTCCGGGAGGTGACCAAGAACCCGATGGCCACCTCTGTCTCCAGAGGTCCTCTGTGGAGAGAGGAGAACCTTCCAGAAGGACAACCATCTCTGCAGCAATCCACCAATCAGGCCTGTATGGTAGAGTCGCCAGACAGAAGCCACTCCTTAGTAAAAGGCACATGGCAGCCCGCCTGGAGTTTGCCAAAAGGTACCTGAAGGACTCTTAGACCATGAGAAAGAAAATTCTCTGGTCTGATGAGACAAAAATTGAACTCTTTGGTGGGAATGCCAGGCATCACGTTTGGAGGAAACCAGGCACCTCTCATCACCAGGCCAATACCATCCCTACAGTGAAGCATGGTGGTGGCAGCATCATGCTGTGGGGATGTTTTTCAGTGGCAGGGACTGGGAGACTAGCCAGGATAAAGGGAAAGATGACTGCAGCAATGTACAGAGACATCCTGGATGAAAACCTGCTCCAGAGCGCTCTTGACCTCAGACTGGGGGTGACGGTTCATCTTTCTGCAGGACAACGACCCTAAGCACACAGCCAAGGATATCAAAGGAGTGGCTTCAGGACAACTCTGTGAATATCCTTGAGTGGCCCAGCCAGAGCCCAGACTTGAATCCGATTGAACATCTCTGGAGAGATCTTAAAATGGCTTGTGCACCGACGCCTCCCATCCAACCTGATGGAGCTTGAGAGGTGCTGCAAAGAGGAATGGGCGAAACTGGCCAAGGATAGGTGTGCCAAGTTTGTGGCATCATATTCAAAAAGACTTGAGGCTGTATTTGCTGCCAAAGGTGCATCGACAAAGTATTGAGCAAAGGCTGTGAATACTTATGTACATGGGATTTCTCAGTTTTTTTTTATTTTTAATAAATTTGCAAAACCTCAAGTAAACTTTTTTCACGTTTGTCATTATGGGGTGTTGTGTGTAGAATTCTGAGGGAAACAAAAGAATTTAATCCATTTTGGAATAAGGCTGTAACATAACAAAATGTGGAAAAAGTGATGCGCTGTGAATACTTTCCGGATGCACTGTACATATACTGTCTCTCTATAATACAAAAAGACAATTACCTCTCGTGGATTAACTAAGTACTGTATATCAAATAAAATATATACTAATTGATATACTGTATACTGTACATGTATACTGATGTGAAATATAAGTACACTTTTTTATCAATGCTTTTACATCTTAGCATAATCATAATCATCTAAGAGTAGATAAAGTGACAAATAAAGTGAAAGATAAAGTGACAAATAGCACATAACAGATTTTACCTTGTGTGAAAAGGTTTATATACCCTCAATGAGCTGTGGGGGTACCAGTGGGATTGGGTGTCATGGGTTTGGCTTTTTATTTGTTTAGAGGCCCACTTTATTCTATCTTGTTACATTGTAACTCCAGCTTTAATGCATATATACCAGTTTTAACTGGAGTGGCTGAGAGAACGACTGTGGAAGAAAGCTGTATCACTAGCTAAGAGAGTCAGATATGCAGTTGAATAACGGAGATCTCCTTTAACTGAGTGGCAGAACCAGTAGAGTCTCTACCCTGTTGTCATTCGAAGGAAGACTAGAGAGAGACAACAAATGCAAGAATGACACCAATTAAAGTCATGGTACTGCTTCTTTAGTGCCTGTGATTAGTTTATGGTCAGGGATTGAAACCATATGAAATTAAAGCCTTTGGTTGGTCAGTCTGGAGCTTGCAAGTTGTTGTGATATAATGTCAGGAAGAAAGGCTTCCAAAATTAGAGTGAAATCAGATATTGATGCATTTTACAATGTACAGTATATGATACGAACAGGGGCCCCTGACTGCAGCAGAAAAAGACAAAAAATGTATCTTGTGTGTTTTGTTATTTTTGTGTGAATGTCTGAGTGTTCTGGGTGTGTCTTTTCTGTAACACCAAGATATTCTGCACCTACAAGGGGGGCTCCGCCCCCTACTCACTTCGCTCGCCTACCCCCGGTGTTGGGTATCCTGAACACATTAGTTGAGCTCGTTCGTCTTGGAGCCGTGCCCGCTTTGCTTGCGGCATTTTAGACGCGTGTTGTAGGCGCCTGCATACATTGATTTTATCCAGCCGGGCTCATGTTTGTATATCCGTCTGTCGAGCTCGTTCGTTTTGAACCCGTGTCTGCTGTGCTTCCGCAGTTTCAGACATGCGTTGTAGGTGCCTCCGTTCATTGATCTTCTCCAGGTGAGCTCGTGTTTGTATCGTTGATCTGTATTGTGTTTGAATTCGGTGTAAAGCGTTCAGCGGTTTGTACAATCCCAAGCAGCACATCACTCCTAACTTCACTCCGCAGTAGTGCCACGCACAACATGGCGGTGACGCCTGCACCTTCCGTAGTAGTGCCACTCACAATATGGCGGTGACGCCTGCGCCCTTCGCACTATCTTTGTGGACCTGTGGGGCCTCCGTAGCCTCTTCCATTTGAATCCGGGCTGCATCGCAGAATCCTCTTTTTAGCGTGGCTGTGTCGTTAGCTATGGGCGCCTTGTTGCTTCATTTCTCATTCACGTCAGTTGAGCTGTTTCGTTTTTGGGCGGCGAGTCGTTCGTTCGCAGTGGATACGACCTCGATTGCGGTTTATGAGACGTGCGCTGTACGCGCCTGCGCAGTACGTCTCATGGTCCCATCGCCGTGTACCTGCGTCCATGCCATCCGGTTTAGTAAGCCTGCGTCCATGCCATCCGGTTTACCATTCTCGGTTAGTAATATGGATTGTGTTCCAAGCAAGTAAGCAAGAGAACAATTAGATACATAGGCTGGGTTTATACTTTACGCAACGCGATGTGTGCTCCTGCGGATGCTTCTGCTATGCAAGTGGTGTACCGTTCATATTTGCGGGCGTACTTTACGTATATCTGAAAGGTTCCACCAGGTGGCAGTGCAAGATATCATCACGGTAAGAGAACATTCAGCTTCCCTTCCTGAAACGTCCATTAAATTCCGCGGACACCTTGCCACAATATCTCTCAAGAGGATGGATGTTTAATGATTAAATCCATCATTTCAGAGATGCACCCATTCCAGCATGCATCAGGCACGAGGAAGAAACAATCCTTGGATGGGGCATCAGTTCATCGCAAGGTGAACACAAGCAATCACATGCACTAGCGTCATTTTAGCATCCCCAAATCCCCAAATCTGCATGTTATTGGAAGGAAACCAGAGCACACTGTGGAAACCCACCAGGAAAACATGCAAACTCCAGGCAGGGAATACCAGGGACTTGACTTCCTGCGAGGCAGCGGCGCTACTGCTCCGCCACTGTGTCGCCCCCACATGTGTAATTATTAACAGTATTCATGATTTAAATGAAGTTAACCATTTATCTGTAAAATGTAATATACATACTTTAATGCATTTCACCATAAAAGTGATATCAAGTATAAATCTAAGGATTCTAAACATGCAGAGACCTGGAATATCATACATTCAAAGTGTTCTGTGTGGAAATTGCTGCTTGTCACTGCTGTCAGCGTGGGAGGAAGCCCGAGAATCATGAAGCGATTAACAGGTGGGTCGGTTTTAAGATGATGTTTATGACCCGTCTAATTTAATGACAAAATAAACTATGAGATTTTACTGGAAATTTTGAGATTAAAGCCGAAATTTCCACTTTAATCACAAAATAGACCTTTTCACCGTGTCCCCAATTATTTTTTTCTCTGTGGCTCAATTCCGCTGATGTACATTCTGTAGCTGTTGTGAAGATGAAAAAAAAAAAAAAAAAACAGAAGATGGTATGTGAGACCTTTAAATTGTATCGCGTCATTACGATGGGGAATATGTGACGCTTGAATATGAATGCATTTGTATGTTGGCATTTTGCTTCACCATATCGGACCATTCATCAAACATTGAAGCACACACATCGATCCTGTAGGATCTGCAAAGTGGCCTGCTGGCTGTCGCATGTTGTTAGTAAACAGAGACTCTGTCGTCATGTTCCAACTTGAACACACTGAAACCCACCCTGATTTTTTTTTTGCTGGTACTGCAACTTGCACATGTATCACGTTCACTTCTCAGGACGTGCTCAGAGGATGCGTCAAATCAATGCTGGGAACGCGTGGCAGCCATGGTGCATATGTGTTCTGAGCATGAAGTATAAACCAGCCCTTACAATTTAACATTTTATTTTTTTTATGAATTTATTAATAAGAAGTGTTTCTTTAGGAATACATGTGTGTGTGTGTGTGAAAGACTTTTAACATGTTTACTATTTTTGGACCTTTTAGATAATAATAAATACTTTGGGGTAACATTAGGATATGCCATTTACCTGAGTACTGATGGTATACAGTAAATTGAAGTGATTTGAATGTATTTCGCAAATTAAGCTAGTGGATTTTAGACTCTCTTCTTTTGTCATTTCAGTCTGTGAACTAGCAGAGTACAATGGATAGATCTCTTCAATCTTGTCATAATAAAGATATCCATCTTTGGATTCATTTGTAACTGTGACTCGCATCTTTTCTTTATTTCTAGACTATTTTTGGAGCTGTCGGGTTCGGGAGGCATCACCTTTCAGAATGAGACATAACCCACAGTGTTCCCCTGTACAAATGGGAAATCTGTGCATAATTTGGATGAGAGAGGTTCAACTGTGTGTGGATTTATTTACTCATAGAAACATTTCATTTGAAATATTAGATACTAAGTTTAAAGAAAACAGTAAAGTGAAATTAAAAAAGGAAAAGGTGAGTAAACATAGTTAATAAAGTAAAATTAGCTGAGCATTACTTTGAGTTGGATTTATATAGGTAAGAATCACATAAAATAAGGAGCTGGGTGCATATTTATGTCATATGAAAAAATTAATAATAGCAGTGAAGGGACCCAAGTTGATAAAAGATGGATTTATCTTGTCAAGGGTCACTACGCTGTGATGGCAGAAAAATTGATTTAACAGAAAAAATCAATAAATGGTCATTATTTCTTCTCATTTCTAGTAAACAATCATGGTGAGCACTGTTGTGAGAAATTCTGATTACTGACAGAGTGGTGGATAGGGGTCTTGGGATTTAAATCACAAGGTAGCAGCTTCACTCCCTACCTCTGAATAAATGTGTGACCCTGATCAAGTCACATAACCTGCCTGTGTTCCAGTTGGAAAAAGCGAACATAAAAAGTAGTAATGCTCCCTGATTTTGTAAATTGATAAAGCAGCCTGCCAGTTAGATATTATTATAGACTGCTGAAATTTCACAGGCCGGCATGTTGAGTTGGCTTTGGCTAAATCAAGACTAAAGTGAATCGAGAGGTTGTCTTTTGTCATACTGATTAATTTAAAACGTACATATCCTCCATCGAGAGTTTCTTGGCAACAGGCTTTGGTCATCATATCCATATTCATTCTTTATCTCTGCACCTCCGTTTTTTGGGTCTTACTAATGTTTCTTGTTGTTGACCTTTAGTAGGCAGTAAAATAATCATTCATTTTGCACTAGATTGACTCTGGCTCAATACATCTTTTTACAGGGGAGTTTATAAAATTTAAGATGTCAATAGTCAGAAGGTCAGCTGGGCTTTCTGTTAATGATGCGAACCAAAGTGCACCACATCTCATGCAGGAAGCTGCAGCCTAATTCGTACAGTGGAATTAGTCTTAAATTCTTTCTTTAATCATGCTAAAAACTGAATGCTATATCCCAGAAAGAAATTCAGAAGTAACTGATTTCTTTACTTACACTCCTGTTGTTATTTCAGTTTAGTCATGCAAGTCAGAATGCAAAGTCTCCTTTTTATTGCAATTAAGAAAAGCAAACATTCCAAAGAGCAGGTAAATACTAGAGCGTGACTAAATAAAGTATCCACTCATTCTGCCAGAGGCAAAAATTCTTGAGACAGTTGCAAAATAAAAACAAAAAAAAATCTACATAAATGTTTATGTAAATGTTACAGCAGATTTTAAATGTGCTTTTTTCGCTGGATTCCGCTTTGCTGTAGGTGTGAAGGCCACATTAAACATGTTTGTTTAGAGGTAGGTGAAATTAGCACTAGTCGGGAAGCTTGATGATGATGTGATAGTTCTAGGTAACATTGTTAATTAGCAAAAAAAATAACATGTCAAGTTAAGATAGCATTTGGATGTCCAATGAATTTATCGGTTGGGTTCTGGGATGTCATTTGGTAAACTTGGAATGAATACATGTGCCATTGAATCCATGTGCTCTAGTCAAAGATTGTGGGCCGTGGGAGTTATTGGGCACCAGGCAGGACCTAACTCTCTACAGGGTGCCAGTCCATCACAGGGCCCATATACACACACACACACTCACCCAAAACTACCATTTAGCCTAACACACATATCTTTGTGAAGCAGAAGGAAAGCTGAAAAAGAGGAAAACACTTATGAATCTCTTTCAAACCTGATGATAGCTTAATTCAATGTTAATGAAAATGGTTAATTAGTATAAATGATCATTTTCTGAATATAATCCACTCCCATATTTAAATTCACAGACACAGAATATTATTTATTTTTATTATTTATTATATTATGTGACAAGGATGGATAGGATTAGAAATGAGTACATTAGGGGGTCAGCTCAAGTTGGACGGTTGGGAAACAAAGTCAGAGAGGCGAGATTGCGTTGGTTTGCACATGTGCAGAGGAGAGATGCTGGGTATATTGGGAGAAGGATGCTAAGGATAGAGCTGCCAGGGAAGAGGACAAGAGGAAGGCCTAAGAGGTTTATGGATGTTGTGAGAGAGGACATGCAGGTGATGGGTGTAACAGAACAAGATGCAGAGGACAGAAAGATATGGAAGAAGATGATCTGCTGTGACAACCCCTAATGGCAGCAGCCAAAAGAAGAAGAAGAAGACACAGAATATTATTGCGGACTGTTGAAACGTTTTATACCTGCCAAATGTTAAAGCCCACATCACATTGTACAGTTTTGTCAAATTTGACGACCGCAGTAGCCCGAGGTTGTCAGATTACACAACTAGGTATCACAGGGGATGACGAGCTACACGACTCCAAGATGACCTTCCAACACAGTTTCACATTTCCAAAGTATTGCAAGCTTGCCCATTTTTCTGACAGCCAATAATGTGCTGTCTGATCGAGTGCTAAGTATGAATGATACCTACGTACGGTGAGTTCAGCCACAATCTCTGCCTTTTTTTTGTTCTTTCTGTAGTGTTATGTAAAACACGAGACATCACACAGATTAACCTCTCTTCTGTTTTGCAAGGTCCAAAACACCTGCATTCCTTATTCCTTGTAGCTGCTTTATCTGCATTGTACTTGCTGCTGAACACACATTGGTTATCAACTCTGACATGCATAAAAGCCCACCACTGTGACTTTAGACAACAATCAAACCGGTTTCAGTTTGCTGGGGTAAGTCGTAGACTTGTTGGACTGAGACAATGGGGATGTCAAACTACACAAGTGGAGGTCACAGGAGCATGTCATGACTGCTCCCAACTCTCTAAGATTGTATAATGAAGTCTGCAAAAAATCCCCAGAAAAATGGTGTAGTGTGGTAGGACCATAAGCCGAATTGGTCATTAGCACATGAAGCTAAACTTGAGCTGGTCAGCAGGTTTAGGCATCACTCAGTAGACTATTTCCTAGGTGCTCCATGGACAGCATGCTGTTTGTTTTTGCAATATGAATACCAAAGGTTTTTATTTGAATAATGTTGCAGTTTCAGAAACACTCTTTTTCTAGTATTACAGAATAAGCTATATTAAATTTAAGTTAATAATTATATATGCAGATGGAAGCTAAAATATTTGAAAGTATTTCCTGGCCAGTGCAAGAGTGTATTTTTTTCTTATTTGACATCTACAATTAATAGACCATGGTGGCTAAAAGACAGGCATATATTTGATTCTACTGTACATCTGGCATCTGCAACTTGGAAAAGTCACTGGAAAACCTAAAATAAGGGAAAAGAAAACATAAGAGTGATTTCTTTTGCTAAACTGTAGTAGGACTTATTTTGATGTCATAACTCTATCTATCTATCTATCTATCTATCTATCTATCTATCTATCTATCTATCTATCTATCTATCTATCTATCTATCTATCTATCTATCTATCTATCTATCTATCTATCTATCTATCGTAATGGACTTTTTCACACTTTATTGTATTGAATGTATTTTATTGCCATTTTTTTGGCCTAAATCAACCCCACTGTATCAAAGTAAACACAAACGTCTATTGAAATTTCTGATTAATTATATGTAAACTACAGAATGATTCACTAATTACACACTCCCTTTGCTGTGGCACGCCTAAGTTGCTCTGGTGGCCTCAATTGTCTTTAAAATTTACTTAATTAGGTTTATGGATTCCCTTGTGTACAATTAAGGTGTTACACTGGAGTTCAAAGCACGTGCACAGATGGATAATACAAAACCTTAAAAACTCATAATAAAAGCCAAGGAATAGTCAAAACAAATCCAGAAGAAAGGTTACATAAAAGCACCCATCAGGGGAATTGAAGGCCTTGGAAAAACGCAATAAATTCTACTAAGAACAAATGGTGAAAAATATGGCTCCCTACAATTTACCTCAAAGTCAATTTTCCAGTACATGTTTCATAACAATTATCAGTGATCTTTGTTTAAAATTTTTTCTGACTATCCTGTTATGTTTTTCTGGTCTTTATCAAATCCACAAATCCATTTAGGGCTTTAAAATTTGCAGTTTTTAGCTTTAATACTGGTTTTTGGATTAACACGTTCTTTAACATGAGGAAAATATTTTTGCATCTTTTGTGACAACATTTTGTTTCTTATGGGTGCCTATTTTGTAGAGCATTTGGAATTGAAAGTGTGTGGTGCATGAAGTCACCACTGCAACGGTAATAAAGGTCTACACTGTGCACTTCCTGATTTTCTGAGACTGTGGAAAATACCTTTTGAGAGTTAGTTTGCAAATTCTTTTGGTTACTGTTTCCTGGTAATGCAACTTTAGGCTGCATATTTGGTTTTGTTTTGGGCTTAACAAGAAAATTGTTTTGTCTTATCAGTCACAAACTTTGCTGAAGGATTATGAGTACGTTATTACATCTCTTCTTCTAGTCCTTTTTTTTAGTAACCTCTCCTTGGCAGAACAATATAATTCTATGCATTGCCTGTTTTTAATATATGACTATTTATGTCAAAGATTGGTGTCCACCTAAGGGTTCCAGAATTGAAATCATGGCAATTGTCACCATTCTTTGTCCACAGCTGCTTAGAGATTCTTTCATTTCTAAGGTCTTAAACAGCAACCATTCAGACTCTTTATATATGACTTGCCCCATGATGCAGGAGAAGAAGGAGAAACTCTTGCAGAGATGACAGTTGAAATTTTCCCCAACTAGAGACACCTAAAGAAACACACTTGTCTGAGTTTCCAGCTCTGACCAGCAGACATACAGTAACATCTGAGCCAACTCATGAGCAAGTGGTGACCGCTCAGCACATTTCAGTGGTAACTTCATGCCATCTTGTATAAGATGATGTAACTACGTAAGCTGATGGATGACATTTAACCTACAGTTTTTTTGGTTCTGGGTACAATTATGAGAAATTAAACATTCTATTTGTTTTGGACAAATGACTATCACAGTGACAATTAACTAATTCACAATTTCTCAGTTTTCTACCAACTCTGTTGACATTTAACTATCTTTATATCTAATGCTAAGGTCAGTCTGTCTGCCATGCAATTACTTGCAAGCTGATGGGACTAGAACCTTAATCTTGGCCTTAATCGAAAGGTTATGACTTGTTCTGTTCTGGGAATTCAAAACATTTTAGGTAGTAGCAACCTTTGACCTGTGGTCATGTGTTTCAAGTAAAGTCAAGTGGCTTTATTGTCATACCATTCACATATCCTTTTGCAGCACACAGATAAATGAATAATTTTAAAGATAGATAGATAAATGAATAATTTAAAATAAATATGTAAGTGAATAAATAGTAATAATTAGAAACGGATAATAATACATCCATCCAACCTTTGTCCATCCCACTATATCCTAACTACAGGGTCACGGGGGTCTGCTGGTGCCAATCCCAGCCAACCCAGGGCGCAAGGCAGGAAAAAAACCTCGGACAGGGTGCCAGCCCACTACAGGACGCACGCACACACCAAGCACACACTAGGGTTAGAATCGCTAATGCACCTAACCTGCATGTCTTTGAACTGTGAGAGGAAACTGGAGTACCCGGAGGAAACCCACACAGACACGGGGAGAACATGTAAACTCCATGCAGGGAGGACCCGGGAAGCGTGCCACCGTGCCGCCCATAATAATACATTAAAAAAAAAAAATAAAAGTAAAACTAATAATACAAAATAAAAGTAGTGACAAGAGTAACAAATATACATTCGCTACTACAGGCAGATCTGAAGGCAGGGGAGCAGCACAAAGTTCATAGTTTACGACAAAGAGACTGAAAAATCAACTGATAGCCACCATAATGGCAGAAAGAAAAAGCAGAGCAGTGACATCTGCTGAGTGTTGAGCAAATCACAGAAAGCAATTAAGTGACAAAGAATGAGAAAGAATAAGAAGACAATGTTGAATAAAATAGGTAGCCAAGAAGTGATCATGAATATAGTCTGACATGTTCTGGAAATTTAAAAAATACTAGATTGTGGAAACCTGGTGTACACTTCAGTGATGGTCAGAAAACTTTATTGCAATTTAATCATAGTCCCATAGTCTACAGATAATCCCCTAGGGCATGGCGCATAAATGTTTAGAACCTTTAAATCAATGTTTCTTTGAAGACCAGTACTTAGCAAAATTACATCAGCAATGTGATCAATGTCAGCCTGTATTATTTAAGAGTGAAAAACAAAAGAATGTGTTCTCAAATTAGAAAAGTTCCGTTTGCCACCAATAGTAATAAAAGAAAGAAAAAATATTTAGGAAACATAAGATGTATCAATGGCACCTTATCTTTAACTTGTTTTTTATTTGCATTATATTTTAGAATCGTTGGTCTGAATGTTTCACTAGCCTTTTATTATAAAAGGACACTGAATTTATCTACTTGACACTTAACAGCAAACTTGGATTTCTGTAGCCATACAGGATTACTTGTAGCTTGTAGCTGTAATGTAAAATGTAGTGTGGGGTGCTAGAGGTGTCCTGCAAACAGAATGGTCCACACTTCCGATGGGATACACTGTTTACTTGCATGGCAACTGTGTCCCACCCAGAACAAACCTTTGTACAGTTGAGTATGTAAAAACTCAAAATCAAGACACAAGCATATCACACACACTGTCAAAGCATACCCATGAATCCTTAACACAGACTCAAAATAAAAGTTGTACAAATTTACAAATGTCTGTGTTACAACTGCTTGTGTGGAAGCTGTGGAAAAATGTAAATTGCATGAATTATAATGGAATCTACTAAACCATATATATTACAGTGGAACCTCGGTTTGCGAGTAACTTGGTTTACGAGTGTTTTGCAAGACAAGCTAACATTTTTAATAAATTTTGACTTGATAAACGAGTGACATCTTGCAATACAAGTAGTATGTATACGCTTTGTCTGCTGAGTGTCATGTAATCACAACTGAGCTGATGGTTCTTCTCTCTCTCTCTCTCTCTCTCGCTGCGGGATTGTGGGCAATCGTTCTCCGTCTGAGTCGGCGTGCCTCACTCATATAGTCAACATCCGTCCGAGGGTATACTGTTTACTACAGCATTGTGTGTGTGTGTGTGTACTGTGATGTGCGAGTCCCCATCTTGCACCACCAGCTTGAAACAGCAACATTTATTGTAACGGGATCTGCCACTCTCCTATACACAGACACAGCAGTCGGGCAGGGTCGTGGCCAAGCAGTACTGTGCCCTGCGCATTTATAATGTTCCTTGTATCACCCATTGACGGCAGGCGCTTATAGCATGTCCGCGATCTTTTTGGATTTGCTTTTACGGCGAACTGCTACAGCGCTGGGAGACTGCGATTGCTTTGGGACGCTCTTCCGCGTCTCGCCCCTATGGGTGGAATCCCACAAGAGTTTAGAAACTCACTCACACCAGCTATGATTCTTTTTAAAAGTAAAGTGCAGGTTAATTTGTTTTATGTATTTTTACTTTATATTTTGTATTAATCATTTTTACATGAATAGTTTTGGGCTGTGGAACGAATCATCTGACTTTCCATTATTTCTTATGGAGAAATTTACTTTGATATACAACTGCTTTGGACTGCAAGCACGTTTCCATAATGAATTATGCTCGCAAACCAAGGTTCCACTGTGTGTGTGTGTATATATATATATAATATATAATTATAAATATTGTGAGATATGGCCAGTCATTCATCCCGGCCAATACCCCCAGACCGCTAGATGGAGCCCTCCTTGCAGCATGGAGGTGCCCCGAATGCCAGCAGGGAATTATGGACAATGAAGTTTTTATGCACAGCCCTGATGGCTGTCATGGGGACCGCCAGGAGTCGCTGCAGGGAGGCACAAGGATATCTATTTTCCCTACACCCAGGAAGTACGTCCCAGTCACATGGACAGAAGGAATGACGTGCTTCCGGGATGAAAAAGAAGAGTTTTTGATCTGACCTGGAAGTGCTAAGAAGTCACATGGACTGAGGGTTCAGAAGCACTTTCGGGTCACGGACTATAAAGGACCAGACAAATGAGCTGAGCTGGGTGGAAGGGTGGCAACGCATCTGGGAGAGTGGAGGATTGATTGTTTGTTGTGTATTGGTGAATTTATTGAGTATTATGGAGTGTAGCTGCTTTGTGCACATTGTTATTATAAATAAAATAACATTTGGACTTTTATCTGGTGTCTGATGTGTGGTCTGAGGGTTCATGGGGTCGACAGCTCCCCATCTGTCACAATATATATATATTGCATAGTTTACTGTCAAATAATGTAAAGAGTATGCGACACATGTTTCGCCCTAATTCTGGGCTCATCGTGCGTACACACTCACTGCACCCCTCTCGGGGATTGAACCTCAGATGTCAGCGTCAGAGGCGAAGCCTCTTTACATTGCGCTACGGCGTGTGGTTCATGAATGTAATTACCCCGATCTACATGCTGTCAAATAAACAAACTACACGCTGTGGCGCAACATAAAGAGGCTTCGCCGC
This sequence comes from Erpetoichthys calabaricus, assembly GCF_900747795.2. NCBI lineage: Eukaryota > Metazoa > Chordata > Cladistia > Polypteriformes > Polypteridae > Erpetoichthys > Erpetoichthys calabaricus. The sequence goes on along the minus strand of NC_041395.2, from coordinate 128,345,103 downwards.
TGACATCCGAGGTTCGATCCCCGAGAGGGGATGCAGTGAGTGTGTACGCCTGATGAGCCCAGAATTAGGGAGAAACATGTGTTGCATACTCTTTGCATTATTTGACAGTAAACTATGCAACATTCTATGATCTGCTTCTTGCAACTGAAGAGGGCACCGTGGCGGATGTTTGCCGACTTGCAGACCAACCACAAGCGTTACCTGGTAGGTAACCTCCCATACAATCAGATTGTGATTCAGACTACGAATGTCATGAATATATATATACTGTATATACTGTATATATAAATAAATAAATGTCTAGATCATGTGAGCATGCATATATATTCAGTTGCAGCAACAAATGAAGTTGAGTGTTTGTGTGTCTGTGTATCTATCTATCTATGTATATGTACATGTGTATATATGTATATATATATGTGTACTGTATGTGTACAGTATATATGTATATACATATGTGTTTCACTTTTGTCTGCAAATCAATATGTAAGCATGCTAATATAATCAAGACATTTATTTATATATATATATATAGTGGCGTGTGGCTGGGGGTGGTACCAAGCCAGGACGCCCAGGAGGACCGGAGGAGGGCTTACGCTTCCTCCAGACCACGAGGGGGCGACCGACCTGGTGGCTTTGGGGACCACGGGAGCTGAGCTTGGAAGCTCAACCCTATAGTGGCCCGTGGTCACTGCCAGGGGGTGCCCCGATGCCTGGAGAGCCCTGGTCCTCAGCACTTCTGCCACACCCAGAAGTGCTGAGGGGAAGACGACCAGGGACACCTGGAGTGCTTCCAGGTGCGCAGCCAGTACTTCTGCCACACTGGGAGTGCCAGTGGAAGATTATCGGGAGGCACCTGAGCACGTCTGGGTGATTATAAAAGGCATCATTGTGTGAGAGGCCTGAACTTTGGAGGAGTTTTGGGGTTGTGTGGCACTTTATTTGTAAATAGAAAATATGAATAAACGTGTGTTGGGTGAACCATCGCTGTCCGCCTGTCTGTGTGTGGGCCGAGTTCCACAATATATATATAATACAGTATATGGTTTAGTTGATTCTATTATAATTCACACAATTTATATTTTTCCACAGCTTCCACATATACATTTATGTTATTATAGACATATATTTATATATACAAACACATTTTGGGACCATTTCTTTCTTTTGCCCTACTCCAATTTGTGGTTTCCTCTTTTTTCCATGCCATACCTCTGAAGGGACACACCATTTACTTGAGTGGCGACTGGGTATCCCCCAGAGTAGACCTCTGTGCAGTAGAGTATGTAGCAACTCAAAATCAAGGCACAAGAGCATTTCATACACACACACACACTATCAAAGCATACCCATGAATCCTTATAACATCCTGTACAACCCATAGTCTTTTGCTCCTAACTCTTTCCAAAGAAAAATGAATTCATTAAATCCGAGCAGCATAGCACATAAAATCGCCACTAGATTTTATTTTCATTTCCTAAAGGCCCCCTCTCTCCACTCAGGTCATACAATACATGAGAGGAAATAAAAAGTAAAAACAAAGATGTAAAAACTGTTCACTGTGAGAATGAATTCCAAGGCTCAACTGTCAGCTGCCTTTGGCAGCCATGAGTTAGTCAGCAGTAAAAATGTGTGTCATTTACATTTCTAATATAAATTTTTATAAATAGGCTCCAGCTTCCCTCACCCCCTTGTACTGGATGCAGTGAGTTCTGAATAGAGATGGCTGGATACGTTGTATATTCTGTAATGAAGAGTTTCAATTCAGCACATTTCATTTCACAATTATTTTGACAATAATAAATAACCTCATTATGATCCACGCACATCAATCATTTTTTTTTAATGTTGAATGATTTTTTGGGTAATTTTAGTGTATATATAAATTTACTTCCTTAGAGCTGATGCTCCTTTTAAGACTTTCATTTTTGTAATTTTATTGTATTATAAATATAATGACCAATTCCATCAGCACTACTTGTTCTTCCTTCTTGCTGCATTGTCCTTTTTAATGTGCTTCTCCTACATATATACACTATACTGCTCTCTCTCACACACACACACACACGCACGCACACGCACGCACACACACACACACACGTGAGTTCCCTGTTTACACCTGAACGGGGAAGGACTGTAATTAGCTCACAAAAAAGAGGAATGGAGAAAAAACACACTGCATGTCAAGGGGAGCTTCACAGACAGAAGAGCAGGAGGAACATTCATCCATCACAGATGCTGCTAGGAGGATTACAGCCAATTCAATTTATTTTTGTATAGCACCAAGTACAGAGCCCTTACACATATTTACAGCTGTCATGCACTAAGAATAAATATTAAACCGTACAATATATATTTTAATAAACACACAAACTACATTAAACATGCACTAAAACTTGTAAAACAACCAAATAAAACAAACAAATGTTCTTGCTCAGTATTGCACAGATGACGGAGAAGCAACTGGAGGTTTGATGGAGGGAGAGGATGGCACATGACCAATTAATTTTTTTTAATACTGTACCACAAACCGAGAAGGATGTGGTCTTCTGTAACTAACAGAGTGTGAAGCTAAATCTTGCCAAAGGAGGGTTGCAGACCACAGCTGTTGACTACTCCAAGAGAAAGAGGACAGCAAGCTGAAACTGACACGTGAGAACCTGTACCTTTTAATTAAGCCGGGACGCTAACGGAGAGTGAACTCATGACCCTATCAAAAGAAGACAATGACACACAATGTCTGGTTGTGAATGAGGCAGCATCACCGTCAATGGAAGCGCTGTCTGTCAGTTGGCAATGGAATGAGCTTTCCCTGTGGAATAAGAGAATGCCAACCTGTGAGACTGAAGAGGGGCACATACTCTATCAGACACTTTAAACACGGGGGATGGGGGGGGAGCTTTATAAATTCATTCAGAAGCATAGGATGGTCAGTATCTAGTGGAAGCCAGAGTGGAGTAGTCTCAAGATGCTGAACATTTGACGACAAAGTCTTTACAAGCAGAGATCCAAGGCACATGCATTTCAAAGCCAAAGACTTGCCTGCATGACAGCAAGAAGCAGACCATGGTGCAAGTAACCTGAAATTGTCAGAGAAGGGGTACCTAACTGGAAGCTTTAAGGCGGTGTTGCCAGTAACTAGAAGAACCAGAACAAGGGTGACTTATAATGGAACTTTCTGCTTGCCAGAAGCAGATTACAGAAATCTAGATACATTAGTGCAGCTCTTAAAAAGGCAAGGCAAGGTCACATCACAGATGTCTGTAACTTTGCCAGAAGCAGACGACGCATAAGTACAACCTGAGGTAGAAAACCAAAACTGAGTAATGGATGCTTTTGCTTGAGGTTGGAACGGCAAATTAAGTAATAGAACAATTTATTTCCAGAATCTTTTAAAAATATCATCTCCTAAGGCATCTATATCAAAGTATTGTTGATGAGAGGAACAGGCCAAGGACAGGTCTTGTAAGTCTCTTCACAGAATGAAATGGTTCTTTGTCAAACAATGGTTCTACAAGTAAGCACACAGCCCAATAAAGAACCAGTCATTCACCATTTTTTTTAATTGAATTATAGTCCAAAGGAGTCAAGGATGCTGAACTAGATCTACACAGAGTCAGGAGTTGGTAATGTTTTGGGATATTATGTCATTTCTAACATTCTTAGTGCGTAGCCCCCTTTACATCCACTCATACTTAGTGGTTTATAAGGAAGAGGTGACTCAGTGCATTGTGTGGTATTATTTTTGACTTTTTTTGTTTTTTTTAACTTTTTATTATCAGCATTTTGTTCTGGCTGCATGGATGATGTTAAGTTGCATCACACTTTGAATTTATGGACACTTTGTATTGCTTTGCAGTTGTTGCAGATGAATCAACTGATTACATTTCATTATTCCAGTTGTTTAAAATAGAAGGTTCATTTTGATTAATAGCCTCAACTTCACTCAAAGAATTAAGGAAAAACTCTATGCAAAGAAGTTTTTGCTTCAAGGTTATGGTTTATTTCTCTTCAGTTTCTAGTTCTGCACTATTGTAAAGTTCACCTTATTGATTAATTTCAGGAGATTGTAATAGAAACTACTAGGGATTTTCTATTTTCTTGAAAGATGTCACATCATTTCATGTTTACATAGGACAATGAAACATGCACAGACTGAGAGAGAGAACCCCAAAAGGCTTACTTGTGTGTGACATACTACTGTTTTGGAGATCAACTGAGCATTTGTGACAGGGAGCGCTTGCAGCTTGGCACAACTCACATTTACATCCTGGTTATTCTCAATAATTGGGTCCTTGGTGGTATTTTTACCTACAATATGCAAAATAATAAATTCATTTATGTATAATCTAAACCCACATATTCTAATAAAATAGTGGATGACTTATAGCACTGTACAAAAAGTTTAGACACATGTAAACAATTCTATAAAGTGAAGATGCCTTCATACATAATGAAATGAAAACGTTCTAAATGTCAAAAACAACACAGTTACAAAGAGCAGTACACAGTAAAAAACTAAATGAAGTTAATATTTGGTGTGACCACCCATTTGCCTTTCAAACGGTGTCAATTCTCATAGGTCCACTTTCATTCAGTTTTATAAGAACATTAGCTGAGAGATTGTTCCAAGTCTCTTGGAGAACTTGCCCCAGTTCAACTGCAGACTTTGGCTGTCTCGTTTGCTTCAGTTTCTCCAGGTAATTCCAGACAGCCTCAGTGTGGAAACCATACCATCGGTGGTAGAACTCTTTTGCTCTTCTTTTTGCTGAAAATAGTCCTTTATGACTTTGGCCATGTCCTGCTTCAGCATTATTTGGAGATCGATCAGATGCTTCCTTGGTGGCACTGCATGAAGGATGAGGATCTGCTTGTGGTTCTCTGCACTGAGGAATACAAAAATTCTGACCTGATCACCAGCTCCATTTTGAGAAATTCAGCTCTAGACCTAAAGGAAAACTTCTCAATGCTTCACTTTTGGCTGCAATCACTTATAGATGTATCTTCCTGTCTGAGGTAAAATCTGCAAATTTTGGCTTGTCAGTCCAGAGCACTTGCTGTCGTTTTTCAGCAGTCGAGTTGTGTTTTTTCTGTAGGTGAGTCATTTGGCTTGTTTCCATTTCAAAGGTAGTCTTCTATGGAGACAATTTCTGACAAGTCTCTAACTATCTATATAAGGATGCATGTGGGTCCAGTGATTTTTGTAGCTTCTGAGCGGATGGCAGTGCTGGACTTTTGATTTTGGAGAGATGCCAGTTTGATGTACAGTAGTGTATCTCTCATCTTCTGCACTCAGTTTCAGTTTTTGAACACTGTGTGTCTGATCCTTAATCTTGCCTATTGTTACTGATCTCCAAATTATACAATTATTATACAAGTGAAGAGAATGGGTGATAGATACTATGTCCCTATCCACTCCATACTATTATAGAACATAGCACACAAACAGTAAATAATACAATAAAATTTAATCAGTGTATTAATGACAAGAAAGAAAATCATAAATTCTATCCCAAATGCACTAATACAGATAGAACGCACAAAATACAATAAATAATCTGAACACAAAATCATCTTCTCTGAAATAAATAACAATTATTTATAAAGTCCATAGTGTATCCCGAATTATTGATTGCTTGATAGAATAATGCTAAATAGCCAAAGAGTCATATGCACATATAAGGCACTCATCCAGAAAATAAAGAGTGCAAAGATTTCTCCTTACCAGCTGAGATTTACCAGGCTTCATAAATGCACTTTCGAGGAAATGAACTCAGGACTCCGCACATATGAGGGAGAATAAATCTTTTGTATGCTTCTCACTGCTCATTCCAAAACAGTATTTGTTTTTGTATCCACACAATTGTACTTAAAACTTTCTTTTCTGAATAAACTCCTAAATTTACCACACAAATATGTACCAAGGCTTTGTAGATCTGACAACTTCAGCGGTTCTTTTATTTTTATTTCTCAGTTCTGTCATAGTATGACAGACAGCAGACAGACAAACCTGTCTTCTCTTTGCATGGGGCAAACCACAAACCAGTGTTTCTTCATACCCTAGTACTGCATTTCTGCATTGTACTTCTGGGTCTGCACTTATTGGTTGTCTTCCAAACACACAAGCCCACCCATATATCACGGTGAGTCACAGACTAGTCTGACTGAGTCACTGGAGATGCCAGACTAGACAACTGGACCACCACAACTGCCTCCAATTCACTAAGATTATGATTAAGCCTGCATCTGAATATTGCTTGAAAAGTTGTCTAGTACGCAGGGATTTAAAGGTCAAGTTTGATTTCTTCACAAACATTATATATATATATATATATATATATATATATATATATATATATATATATATAATATAATGCATTTGCCATGTGGAATTGTGTTCGAAATTTAAGCACTTCTCATGTACGGAAAAAAATATGCAACCAGTTCTTGCATTTTACAATGCAACCTTGAGGCATAAAAAGTTATCGATGAAGTGTCAAAAGTTTTGAAATAGGAAAGCATGCCTTCTGTGTTTCTGATACATGTTTGTGACAACAAAAGGGATCTGGAAATAATCATTTTATGGTATGTTCCTAGCACTCTTTTTCTCACAGTAAGGATACATGTTGTCTCTTGTGTGAGTTCTTGTGTAAAAATGGAAGCAAATCTCGGGAAGACTGAGAGCTGTCCAACCACACACTTCTTTTAAAATGGCGAAATCTCATTTTTCTTCTTCTTCTTTCGGCTGCTCCCGTTAGGGGTTGCTACAGTGGATCATCTTCTTCCATATCTTTCTGCCCTCTGCATCTTGCTCTGTTACACCCATCACCTGCATGTCCTCTCTCGCCACATCCATAAACCTTCATGAATTTCTTCTGAGAGGGAAGAATGCTAATAACAATTCTTACCTAAGATCCACAGTATTTTTATAAAGCTATTCACTTGGCTCATTTTATTAGAACTCTAGCAATGTCACTGACACAAAGGGTAGAAAAACATTTGTGTGTTTCTTTCTGTGTAGGCCATACTTATCTTAGTTAAATACATGGTGATACATTTTAAAGAATTTAAACTTAAATTATTTAACATTTTGACATACATTCTCAATAAATGTTGCTAACAGTTAAGAATTTAGTTACTTAAGTACAGTTAGGTCCATAAATATTTGGACAGAGACCACTTTTTTCTCATTTTGGTTCTGTACATTACCACAATGAATTTTAAATGAAACAACTCAGATTCAGTTGAAGTGCAGACTTTCAGCTTTAATTCAGTGGGGTGAACAAAACAATTGCATAAAAATGTGAGGCAACTAAAGCATCTTTTTTAACACAATCCCTTCATTTCAGGGACTCAAAAGTAATTGGACAACTGACTCAAAGGGTATTTCATGGGCAGGTGTGGGCAAGTCCGTCGTTATGTCATTATCAATTAAGCAGATAAAAGGCCTGGAGTTGATTTGAAGTGTGGTGCTTGCATGTGGAAGATTTTGCTGTGAACAGACAACATGCGGTCAAAGGAGTTCTCCATGCAGGTGAAAGAAGCCATCCTTAAGCTGCGAAAACAGAAAAAACCCATCCGAGAAATTGCTACAATATTATGAGTGTCAAAATCTACAGTTTGGTACATCCTGAGAAAGAAAGCAAGCACTGGTGAACTTAGCAACACAAAAAGACCTGGACGTCCACGGAAGACAACAGTGGTGGATGATCGCAGAATCATTTCCATGGTGAAGAGAAACCCCTTCACAACAGCCAACCAAGTGAACAACACTCTCCAGGGGGTAGGCATATCGATATCCAAGTCTACCATAAACAGAAGACTGAATGAAATTAAATACAGAGGGTGCACTGCAACATGCAAGCCACTCATAAGCCTCAAGTATAGAAAGGCTAGATTGGACTTTGCTAAAGAACATCTAAAAAAGCCAGCACAGTTCTGGAAAAACATTCTTTGGACAGATGAAACCAAGATCAACCTCTACCAGAATGATGGCAAGAAAAAAGTATGGCGAAGGCGTGGAACAGCTCATTATCCAAAGCATACCGCATCATCTGTAAAACACGGTGGAGGCAGTGTGATGGCTTGGGCGTGCATGGCTGCCAGTGGCACTGGGACACTAGTGTTTACTGATGATGTGACACAGGACAGAAGCAGCCGAATGAATTCTGAGGTGTTCAGAGACATACTGTCTGCTCAAATCCAGCTAAATGCAGTCAAACTGATTGGGCGGCGTTTCATGATACAGATGGACAATGGCCCAAAACATACAGCCAAAGCAACCCAGGAGTTTATTAAAGCAAAGAAGTGGAAAATTCTTGAATGGCCAGGTCAGTCAGCTGATCTTAACCCAATTGAGCATGCATTTCACTTGTTGAAGACTAAACTTCAAACAGAAAGGCCCACAAACAAACAGCAACTGAAAGCCGCAACAGTAAAGGCCTGGCAGAGCATTAAAAAGGAGGAAACCCAGCATCTGGTGATGTCCATGAGTTCAAGACTTCAGGCTGTCATTTTCAGCAAAGGGTTTTCAACCAAGTATTAGAAATGAACATTTTATTTCCAGTTATTTAATTTGTCCAATTATTTTTGAGCCCCTGAAATGAAGGGATTATGTTAAAAAAATGCTTTAGTTGCCTCACATTTTTATGCTATCGTTTTGTTCACCCCACTGAATTAAAGCTGAAATTCTGCACTTCAACTGCATCTGAGTTGTTTCATTTAAAATTCATTGTGGTAATGTACAGAACCAAAATGAGAAAAAAGTTGTCTCTGTCCAAATATTTATGGACCTAACTGTATATATGTTGCAGGGATCTGTTCATTTTTAAAAATGTAACATACTTAAAATAAAGCTATAATTATTTAAACATGATATACATGGAATGAAGCTTGACTTCAAAAAGAGGATCTCAAATCTTTAGAAGTGAATTTTAAAAATATTTTTTTGTGTGATTTCTTCTGATTTGCAGTCACAATTAGTTTTTGAAAAAGCAATATTAAAGAAGCAAATGGCTTGCCTCATTATTTTTGCCATTTTTTCCTTATAGGCACACAGTTGAGTGCATTTATAGTGAGAATGAGGAACATGTAGGAGAGTGACTACATAATGCATTACACTAGATTAGAATAAAAAAAAAATAAAAAAAAAAACAGAAAGAAAAACACATCTGCTCTGCATATAGAGATTAAACCGTTTGGCATCCAGAATTACAGGATCACCCTTTGCACATCTTAATGAATAACTTCTGTCTCTTCTTAAATACAGTGTATACAGAATAAATTACTACTTTGGCAGCACATTCTTGGTCAATACATTTCTGCTCGATGATGTTGTACCCTTGATCTTGATGTGGATTAAATGCCGCTAAGCTTGCTAAAACATTCTCTTGTGTTCTGAAGGTAGTTATCAATTCTGCACTTTTTCTCTCCAGTCCTAAGAGTTCTGCTTTTTTATTTTCTACTTATTCATTTTCTTTTTTGAACCCAATTATTTCAAAACCTGTGCCTATTTCAAAATAGGATAGTGGAGGACCAGCATCATCAGGCAGGCACAAGAAATGAACACCGCACAGAATGAGGTTACACTTGGACAATTTTGAGTTGAAAAACAGCGTAGGATGAATGGTTTTTGGGATGTAGGAGGAAACACAAATGAGCACAGGGTGAAGTGTATTCAAACAGTCATGGTGCTGTGATGTGAGCCCAGGTCTCTAAAGCAGTGTGAGAACAGGTCTTTCCACAGTGCCTCTTTCATAGTATGGCCATCTTAATTCTGTTTTCCTGTGATGATCATGACTGTTTAATGATTGTGCTTCTTAATCATATCCACAAACGAATAATCTCAATTACATTTTGAATAAGCCCATCAGCATTTATTCTTTGCCAGATGTGCTGGTTTAAAAATAAATATGAGCAGAAAGAATGCAGAATAATTTCACAATTTATCTAAACTCTTGCTTTTAACGTGGGAGAAGAAACAGTTCACTTGGCAGAAAATTAAACATCATTTTGCAGTGGGTTCAGTGTTGCCCCGTAACTCTCTTCTTAATTTGGTCACCTTCTAACCTTTCCTTCTTGTGTTTCTCAAGATCATTGGCTCTGTGCCTAGGAGGATGATTTATCAATGAGCAGTATTACACCTAGAATGAAGACGATTGCTGCACTGACTTCACCGTATGGCCAAATTACAGTATACACAGTACAAGCTTTAGCTTCATGTCATAAAAAAGTGTCCCATTTCAAGGTTAGATTAGGCTTTGCTTTAAATACCTTAACATATCAGGAAGAAAGTTCTGAGTCTGACCTATTAAGGGAAACATCAGCAAAACGAAATAATTTTATATTTCAGTATAGTCCCTATGGATACCATTACACTTGTTGTAAGGTTACAAAGCTTTTCTATGCCACTCAAATGAGATATTTTGTCTTATTTAAACAAATACTCCTCTTTATCTGAATTAACACCTTTATCACTTGGATAATACACCCAACAGAGATGCCTCTTTGTTTGTTACCCAGTTCTGACCACTGTTAGCCTTTGACCATGTGTTTGTTTTCATTCTTTTGTGTCCTGATCCATTCTTTCCTCTGAATACAGTCCTTCACAGGCTGTTCCAGCACCATTAAACTTACTTCAGATCACTAGCTACATGGGACATTATAAATGTTACAATTCTGGGGTTTTAAATTGAGTAGATTTCATTTTTGCTTTGTGCCCTTCCCTACCTATCATCTATGGAGTAGGAGTGAAAGCTAAAGATTCGTCAAAAAATTTCGATCTCTGGTTTTTGAAGGATCTTGACATTTTAGGGTATCCTGATACCGAAAACATCAATACCTCGATGATGGGTGTGTGTCTATCTGTGTTTGTATGTGTCTGTGTGTCACAGTTTCTTGAGGATGGCCTAGAGCTAAGACGGCTGGATGAAAAAAATATCAAACTCGAAACTTAAGCCTGTTATGAGATCACGATGTGCTGAATATTTTTTGAGCAAAATCGTGCAAGAGAAAGAAGCACTCTGGATAAACCCTCAAATACTGTAATTCTGCAATTAATTATGAATTCTTCTCACTAATTGCTATTATAATGACCTATTTTATAATCAGAAAGGTCAGCATCAGAGCGGTAAAAACTTACTGAAATGTTATACAATAGTTTGGGTAACTTGGTTCCTAGGGTGTAAAGCCTGTTGATGCTCATGTCTGATTTTTTTGTAGTTGTTTTGAAATAATCTTTTCATTTTCAAGGTGGTATGGTACTTAAGATGGCTGCCACTTTTGCCTGTGTCCATGATTCTAAATATTCAAAGAAAACTTAAAGCCTTGTGGTTTGTCTTTAATTACATTAGGGTTATGCCTCTTATGTGGTGTTTTGAATTTGCTTATATTTAATGTATTGGGCTTGGTAGTTTCATTTTTATTTTAATGTCCTGGTTCTTTGATCCTTGCTCATTATGTTTGATCTTATCTGATTCCATGTGGTCTATGCCTTCTTTGGCAACTTCATGTGTCTCAGCCTGTCTTGCCTGCCACTTCCTCTCTCAATTGTGTTCCCATAAAGCCTGCCTCTCAGACTCTCTCATTTTAAAGCTTGTCGCTCACCTCCTATCTACTTTTTCATTACCACCAATGGTAGACGGGCCCCACTACCCACTGTGAAAACATTATTTGTATTCTTGCGTATACTTCCCATCTTTAAAGCCACCTTGCATTGTACCTCGTTAGTACTGAGTGACCCAGCATAGCGTAATATGTTATTTACTTTATTTTAATTAAAATACTCCATTTTAACTACTTTTTTTATAAAAATAATAATAAACAAAAGACGGTCACAATCAGGAATTGAACTTTACACCCCTAATGTATCATGTTATCATCCCTACCACTGAGCCTCCTGAATCAAACTGAACAATCAGATTGCTTGGAGCGACTGAACACTTTTTTGTCTCTATCATTTCTCATACCCAAGAGTAGCTGTTAAATGCCGCTTCTAAATCTTATACAGTACTAATATATATTGGAGTGTCGAGTGCATTGGTATCTTACATTGAAGCCTGAGTCCCATCATGTAATTTTGAGCATTTTTAATACATTTATATTACAGTGAAGAGGAGGAGGTGGGATACCAACTTGGTGTTTAGAGTGCACTTTAGAGTTCCTTATTGTTGCTTTGAATCAATGTAGTTCTTTGTTAGGTGTGTAATGTTTAAAAAAATTCCACCCCAAGATGCCCTAGACAACCACCTAGTTTCTCTTAATGGTAGAGCAGACCAGGCATTGTATTATGTAGTACATATAGCAGATTTTAATGATGGCCAATTATTGTGCTGCATATCAAATGCTGTTGATAGTCTCCGTAGCAAATTTACATTTTTTTGTAATTTAACAGGGGAATGCAGGACTGTTCAAGGGCTATTTGATCTGTTAGGGGCTGCACTGGTGAGAAAATTTATATGTATTATATATTTAGTCAATGCCATTACCTAAGGCTTCCTATGATCAGAATATACTACAATCCTTTACAGAATACTGTTTGACAGCTGGTGGCCAGGGAGATGAAGTGACTTGCTGAGAGTGACAAAGTGAGAAGAGGTAAAGATTAAATCAGCAATAGGCCACACTGTCTACATGTATAAAAACCGAGTCCCAAATGTTCCTATTGCCCTCTTCAGAAATTATTTAACATTAACTCAGACTATTCAGAATTTTCAGAATGGGATTTTTATGTGCATTCAACTTTATAACTGCCATGACATAATTAGGGTCTTAACACTAACTTTAAAGCTCCTCATGCACTCATTTTCATTCTGGCTAATATGGCATTGGTCGGTACCATCACTTAGCTTGAAATATATTTGTCGACTTTTCTGCCTGCAGACATATGATGTAGTAATGCAAAATGTTATGAATATTTGAATTTGAAAATTACTCAGTTTGTCAGCTTTGACGAAAAGTATGCATTCAGCATGGCAGGTGTCAGTAGCATGATATGCAAGGTGTTAAGAGAATGTGATTTCTGTCATAGTAATAAACAAGGGCACTGTGTTACAGCTTGCTCTCTTATTCATTTGTGCATGCCATTTCTATCCATCAGTCCCTTAGATATTTTGACAGTTTTATGACCCACCATCAATCATGACATAGGTCTTCTGGATAGTTATGATGCTTCAGAAATACTAACCATTTATTTAATTACCATAAAAACAGGTATTTAAAATGTAAATCAATGCTGAAAGTGGCTGTCTTTTACTAGATTTAAAATATTATGTAGGTGTTCTTCTGAAAACATTGCTTAAGGTGTTATTGCTGCACCATTGGCATCACACACACTTAGACTTGACATTAATTGATACAGTGAAGGACTGCCAGTGAACCTTATCATGGTCTCCTTTGAATCTATGCGTTTTAAATACATGTATCTCTGTTGCACAAGGTGTAAGGTAAGAATCAGTTCTGGATGACATGCCTCACATTAAAAACTACAGTAATGCTTTTAAGGTCAGTTTAAAATTAGTATTTGAGAGAAATCTGGAGATATTTTAATTTTCTTTATTCCCTAAGAAGATCTACCACAATCACAGACTGGGTGTATTTGATTGACCTCATTAACTTTGATTAATTTGTATGATATTAAATGAACATGGTTAATTCTGTTCTCTAAAATGGATGTAAGAACAAATTAAAAAATTATAAAGCAATGGTACTAGATTGAAATGTGCTTATTTAGAACTACGTTTACCTTCTCATGTTAGTTTGTCCTGGCCTGTGATATGGGTATTGTTAAAAGGGCAAATTCAATCAGATATTAATCTAATGATTAACTTCAGAGTTTTCAGATCTCTGATTTGTAGAAATATTTTACATATTTATTCAGAATCAATTATAAATATCGAGAGATTTCAGGGACACAAAATTCAAGGAGACATAGGTTTGAATTCTTAGTTCTTCCTTGTCTATGCTACATTAACTTCCTCTTCCTAAATTATAGTTACTATGACTTTGTCTCACATTCTAAGGATGTGCATTCTAGGTTGATTGGCAACTCTAGATTGTCTCCAATAGACTGAGTCTCTGTGTGTATGCGAATGAATGAGAATGATAAACAAAAGGATAACAACTCATCCAAGGCTAAATTGTCCCCTGAGCCCATTGCAAGTCAGGATAGGCTTTGGCATCCCTAGACCTTTAATGAAATGAGACGGTTTGGAAATAGGATTGATAGATCACACTTGACCATCTGAAACAATCCAACACTAATTACTATTGTGATCAGTTAAGTTTTTGACCCCCTTTACTTTTTACACATTTTTGTTATGCTCCTACCTTATCCTAAAATCATTTAAATTAATTTTTCCCTCATCAAACGATAGATAGATACTTTATTAATCCCCAAGGGGAAATTCACAATAGTCATTTCCCTAGGATGACAAGGCAAACACAACATTTTAGTAATGTTTCCAGATTTATTTCATTAAAAAACTGAAATATCACATTGACACAAGTATTTGGACCCTTTACTCGGTACTTCTTCAAAGCACCTTTGCCAACAATGTCTTTTTGGGTTTGACACAACAAGATTTGCACTACTAGATATTGGTACTTTCTGCCATTTTTCTCTGCAGATCCACTCAAACTCTGTCAGGTTGGATGGAGACCTTCGGTGGACAGCTGTTTTAGGTCTCTCTAGAGATGTTCGATTGGGTTCAACTCTGGACATTTAGAGTTGACTCTAAACCACTCCTGTGCTGTCTTTGCTTTGTGCTTAGGGTCATTGCACTATTGGAGGGGGAGCCTTTGGCCCACTCTGAGGTCTAGAGTGCTTTAGAGCAGATATCTCAATGTTTTGCTCCTTTCAATTTTCCCCCTTAATCCTGATTAGTTTCCCTATCCCTGCCACTGAAAAACAACCCCACAGCATTATTCTGCTGCCACCGTGTTTTACTATTTGCGTGGTATTGCATATGAGATGAGCAGTCCATGTTTTTCTCCAGATGTGACACTTTGAATTGAGGCCTAACAGTTCAATTTTGGTTTAATCAGAACAAAGAATCTTGTTTTTCATAGTCTGTGCGCCTCTTTGGTACCTTTTTCAAAACACCAAACTAGGCTTTGTGTCATTGTTGTGGATCAGTACACCCAAAGCACATACTATAAGTTCAAATAAGTTTCACAAGCACTTCAAAGATGCCCACTAAAGGGGGATATTCCTGTCAAACCGTGACTAGTAATAAGGGCAAGCACCAAATCTTTATAAAATAAAAAATTATTCTGAAAATGCTCTTCAATAACAATGCAGCTCTGTGGAGCACAATAAGCAAGGAATTGTCCAAAAACACTAAAGAAAGCCAATGCAAACAAGTCCCAAAACAGTAATCCAGAAGTGCAATAAAACATAAAGCATGAAGGTCAAAATTCTAAGCACAGCTCAAAACACAATTCAGTTTCCTCTCCAAGACTCATTCGAAATGAACTGCCAGGAACTGTGGAAGCCCTGCTGTGTTTATAGGGTGAAAGCCACTTCCTGGCAGGTAGAGCCGCCTCTTTATGGGACCACCAACATAACACATGGAAAACAAAAAAGGCAACTGATATAGATAGACAAAATGAAAAATAAAGAATAATGCACAGAATCAACATAAATAGAAGAATCAAAAATGAACAAAAGAGACACAAAACATAACTTTTAACCCCAGCTGGGAAAGAAGCCCTGGCTGAAACATGACAGTTTCTGTTTTAAAGCCCAGGTTGGTTGAGCGTTGCAATGATGGTTATCCTTCTGGAAACTTCTCACATCTCCATGCAGTGCTGTCTGGAGCTCAGCTAGAATGACCATTGTGTTCTTGGTCACCTCTGTTACCATAGCCCTGTTTTTGTTTTCTCACTCTGGGATGTTTAATGTTATTTGATGAGGGTAAAACAATAAATGATTTTAGTATAAGGCTGCAACATAACAACATGTAAAAAAGTTAAGGGGTCTTAATACTTTCTAAAGGCACCGTATACTTTCTTAGGAGCCTTTTTCAATGAAGAATGCTATTTAAAAATTAATTGAAATGTGGAGTCATCCATGACCATAACCATATACTGTATATACATACGCGCAAATAGTCCAGTCTTTTTGCATTTGCATTGGTTCGTCATCCTTTCATATCAGGTTTTTCTGCTTTCATTAGATTGCTAGTTAATGGACAAGAAAAGAGTATAGATCAAGGGAAATGGGCCATATTAAATGAAGCCATCAGTGGAGTTCTTTGCTGCTTTCACTCTAGATCTCCAAATGGTTTGTAATTCAGCTTTTTTTCATCTGAGATGTTAATCCATGATAAAGTTTGTAAAGGCTCACTTTATGAAAAATAAGAATATCTACTGTTCAAAAAAATATGTATGCCAGAAGAATGCCAGCCGGAAGTACTTCACCATTAAACATATATAAGAGATTAAAATATCAATTTACTGATTGGTCTTACATATTCATGACGTCTTTACTCTGTGTGGTGCTAGTAATTGTTTAATTAATTAATAAATTATTCCTCCTCTCAGTCCTCTTTGCATCATCAACCCAAGAGTGTCTCACTTTGAGGTGGAGTCTAACCTGATTGATTGTCTTTTAGCCTGGACTTGCTCTTTTATACTAAACTTATATTATTGTATATTTGGCAGACACCCTTATCCATACTAACAAGATAAGAATACATTATAATTTTACATGCTTTTGTTTCCTTTAAAGTACAATCAAATTAAAAGAGTTGGAGGCAGGCATTGAATCATTGGAGTTTACAGTTCGATGCCTTAGCCTTTACAGATGCTGTACCTCTTAAAACCTTTTAGCAGGATACAGACAGATGGATATATTTAGGATAGGATAGTCAATATTGCCAAAATAATTACACTAAACAGTAAGATTTTTGATCAAGGATCAAATCATACTGGCTGAAAAAAAATGTTCTTAAAAAAAAAATTAAACCATGCCCAAACTTCTTCCTTTTTTCCAGCAAAGTTCAGACACTAGTTTAGCTGTGCAATCTTCCTATATGACATGGCCATCATGTTGTCACAGATCATGTGACTGGTGTGTCATGTTCCCAGCAATCACATCACATCATAATGACCAGGCACCAGAGAATGGTAGCACCCCACCAAAACCACAAATAAAACAACTCCCAAACAAGCACATCAAATAATGGTGCCCATGAATGTAGTAAGAAGTCAAGCAAAATGATACCTTTTATTAGCTAACTAAAAAGATTACAATATGCAAGCGTTCGAGGCAACTGACCCTTCTGAGTTATCTTGAAGGCTTGCATATTGTAATCTTTTTAGTCAGCCAATAAAAGGTGTTATTTTGCTTGACTTCTCACTACATTCATAATGGATAACACAGTACAACACCTTAGTACTACAGACATACACGGTGCCCATGAAAAAATAACCTTAAAAAAATGTGCCAAAGATGATGTCATCCTTACAACAGAAAACTTATAAAGAGACAATAAAAAAACGACAACACCACAGTACCTATAGCCAGTTCTGAACCTCTTTCAACATCAGTAGCACCTTTCACACTAAGCTGAGGTACAAGAGTCATTAAATGGTGTCTAAAAACCAGTTCAGAGATTGGTGTTGTAGGTTTTGCTCTTTCTTATGAATATGAGTAATTTGATACAATAAATAAACTGAAAAGATGAAAAATATTGACATTATTTAGAAAGTTGTGGACAGCCATTAAAACTGTGAATACACATGAACATTAAATATAATGTTCACTAATGCAATATACAAGGAAAATAAAATGTAAATATCAAAAGAGCAGGGGTGACCTACAAGAACCAAATTCAGGTAAAGCATTTAGGATTTTTTTTTTAACATTTTCATCCAACAGAAAATGTTTAGGAACCGTTGAAAAAGAATAATTAGTTACGATGTACCATGATATAAATGATAGCAAGAAGAGTGTAAGGCCTACCAATCAGCCATCAGAGCAGAACAGGATCTCCACTGGCCTGTCCAAAATAACGTCACCCTAACTCAGCTCAGCCTCCAGACTACAACATGTCCACTGTGACCTAATGAGGCCCAAAAATGGGGAAACTGTCTTTTAAAGTTCAAATTCAGAATGCCTTTAAATTCCAAGATATATTAGATGCTTCTGAAGGCAAATAAAACTGTTAAAAACAATTTAGCTTGAAGAAACTGTTCCCCAATGGAATCTTTATAAATGAGGATATTTATTAAAAAATAATACTGTATAACAAAAGGCTCAGAAAGGGGTTGCCTTAATACCATTCCTAGGTGAATAAGTCCCAAAATGCAACCCAAAGCTGAAATCCAATAAACAAACAAAAAAGAACAGTAAATAGACATGAAGGAACAATACTCACAATTGACTTCTGTAAGTTTTATTGCATCACTCCTAAGATCCTCGTGTCTAGAGCTTAAGCACCTTAAGCATGGGAAAGGTGCTATATTAATAATTATTATATAAATTATATATTATTATTAAGTAGCCAGTGGGAGTGGTAATGTCAGGATGGTCCCGTCCCCTGGGGTATGACCCACAGAACACAAAGAATAAACTCACATTTGAAGACGTAGTACTCAATAATGAAACATATATAAAACCAGCACATAATACCTGGAGAATGATCATTTAAAGTTAACAAAAATTACAGAAATACAGAAAATAACTACAAACCCAAAACACAACGTATTACACCCCCTTTTCCAAAATAGTTTGGATGGTGTGTGAATAAAAAAAAAGATTGCCAGGATTTACAAATCATGTAAACCCATATTTAATTGAAAACAGAACAAAGACAACATTATTAAATGTTGACATTTTTATTGTTTTATGAAAAAATATATGCACTTTTGAATTTGATTTTAGCAATTGGATTTAAAAAACTGTTGGGAAAAGGGTAACAAAAGACTGGAAAAGTTGTGTAATGCTAAAAAAAAAAAAACACCTGATGGAACATCTCACAACTAATAAGGTTAATTGGCAACAGGCCAGTAACATGATTGGATATAAAAAGAGCATCTCAGAATCCCTAAGAAGTAAAGATGTCAAGTCAAGTCAAACTGGGGAGCATGCACTGGTACGGTGCGTTGCCACACCCACCACACAACAAAACAGCTCGGGATCCTGGTTGGCAACCCCCCAGTCCCACCCTCCAGAAATGACCTTCTATGTACTGCAGCCAGGTGTTATGTGGGCGACCCCTTGGCTTGGTCCAGCCACTCGGGTCCCCAACAATGAGGATCCTATGAGCTGGATCACCATTGGGGAAATGCGCCACATAGTCGTAGTGGCGTAACTGATGCTCCCTAACAATACAGGTAATGTGCCTCATTCGGGACTCCATGAGCAACCGCTCCTTCGACACAAAGTCAAACCAATGGTACCCAAGGATTTTCCGGATATACACAGTAACCAAAGGAGTCCAGTCTTCATCTCAGGTCACTGGATAGCATCCATGTTGCTAAACCATAAAGCAAGACAGGAAGCACCAGGGCTCTAAAGACTTGTACCTTTGTCTTTTTGCATATATATCAGGAGCGCCACACACCCCTTTCCAGCAACCTCATGACACCAGGCAAATATTGCAACAATTTAAGAATAATGTCCCTCAACGTAAAATTGGGGATTTTATCATCTACAGTACATAATATCATTAAAAGAATCAGAGAATCCGGAGAAATCTCTGTACATAAGGGACAAGGCTGAAAATTAAAATTGCACGACCATGATCTTTGGGGCATCAAGCAGCACTGCATTAAAATCAGACATGATTCTATAATAGAAATCACAGAATGGACTTGGGAACACTTCCAAAAACCATTGTCTGTGAACACAATTTGTTGCTGCATCCTCAAATGCAAGTTAAAATGCTACCATGCAAAAAGAAACCATATATAAACATGATACAGAAACACTGCCGCCTTCTCTAAGCCCTAGCTCGGTTGAGATGGACTGAGGCGAAATGGGAAAACTGTCCTGTGGTCTGAAGAATCAAAATCTGAAATTCTTTTTGAAAATCATGGACACTGCATCTTTCAGGCTAAACAGGAGAGTGACCATCTTGCGTCCAGCTCACAGTTGAACAGACGATATCCATGATGGTATGAGGGTTGCATTAGTGCATATGGCATGAGCAGCTTACTCATCTGGCTTAGGCACCGTTAATGCTGAATGATATATACAGATTTTGGAGCAACATTTGCTGCCATCCAGATAACGTCTTTTTCAAGGTAGACCTTGCTTATTTAAGCAAGACAACTCCAAACCGTATTCTGCACATATTACAACAGCACGGCTCTGTAGTAAACCGGCCTGCCTTCAGTCTACACCTGTCACCCATTGAAAACGCTGGTGCATTATGAAATGAAAAATATGACAAAGGAGACCCCGAAATGTTAAGCCTATTTCATGGAAGAACGGGACAATATTTCACATACAGAACTACAGCAATTTGTCTCCTCAGTTCCCAAGCATTCACAGAGTGTTGTTAAAAGAAAAAAAATGATGCAATCCAGTGGTAAAGATGCCTCTGTCCCAACTATCTTGAAATTCAAAATGAGCAAATATCTTTTTAAAAACAGTATCAGTTTCAACATCTGATATGCTATTTTCAATTAAATACAGGGCTTATGTGATTTGCAAATCTTCGGATTCAGTTATTTATTTATTTATTTTTTTTGGAAATTAACGGAATAATACATTTAAAAACTAAAATATGCTAACGAATTTGGATTATTGTGACATTTTTTTAATGAAAAATAGCTTCACATCTGAAGATTGTTTAGACTGCCTGTTAAAATTCTAGCTTAGACATTTATATTTTTGTTCACGAAAACTGGGCAGAGGTCAGAAACAAGACATTTACCTTTCTCTGAAGCCATAAACGAGTACACATTATACAAAGCCAGTCACTTCACCTTATTTTCATTTCAAACTCTAAGTAAAATAGCTTGGTAAAATTAAAGTTATTGGGTAATGCTCATTATAAAGAACTCCTTACACCAAATGCAGTAAACTGAAATCTATGCCTTCCAGTTCTGTATCATACCATTAAATATACTGGTGAAATAATACGAATAATGTTTGGTCTCAAGACCTTGATGTCGTTGACTCCTTCTTTAAGCTAAGCTCTCCAATATTGTTTATTTAGAGCAGTGTGTGCTCTTGCTGTTTCTATGACAACACATTAAATAGTCTTTTTCACCCATCCACATGGCATGCAGTAAGTTTTAATTACTACCAGCTAAATATTCCTGAGCTTTAAAATGCTGTTTGGTTTACTGATTGAACTTTGCCGATGGTGCATGTAATCTCTAAACATGTTTTTAACATTTCTTTTTCTCCCCAGTTTAAAAATACTCCGGTTGAGCTTCACTCTACTGTAGCACTATAATCCCCAAGGTTTAGGGTCATTGGTAGATATCTAAAACAATTTTTTTTTTCAATTCTTTCTTTTCTAGTAGGTCTTTAGGATGTCTTTGCATTTGACCTTGCCACTCACTGATCATTAATTAGTATACTGCATTTAATTTCTGATATTCTGTTGGAAGACTTAAGGTGATGAAGGGCAGGGGTCTGCCATGCCAGCACTGGAGAAAGCACAACCCTGTACAAGGTAAAAGTCCATCACTGTGCCCACTCACACACCCACCCTCAGATGCACATAAAGCCAATTTAGACTCAACAATTAACCTACCACACTAAAACCAGAAAAGGAATATTACCATCTCACTTGAACTTTTCAGTAACAATTGTGAATGAAGTGTATGTGCCACAAAAAAAAAAGGCACATAATGATTGATGTCATTATTTGAAATTGGGACGTGCCATGTGAATTACTGAATATGAAGCTGAAAGATGGTTGCATAACCCTTCTTCAAATGTAATTTAGGGACATCAAAAGTACTATTGTGTGAATCTTTTGAAAAATGTGAAAAGGAATTTATGAAACAATCAAGATAACCTCATTATCATTATAATGTAGAGAAAAAGTATTATGTTACTTCACATTTTGCTTCTGACATTTTAATTAAAGTAATAACAGCAGAGAGTACATCTGATTTACTATAAAGCTGTTGCTCAGAAATGGAATCTTGCTAACAATGCCCCTAATGTGACAATCATTATGTAATTTAATTTATTTTAAATAAGATGTCATATGGGTTAATTAGCATAGATCAAAAATTTTAGCAAGATCAATGCAAGTAGACAATGATGTCTGCTGTATATATATTTATTTATATATTTACTGTATATTTGCAGATGTCCAATAGTCAGCATGAATAAAGTATGTCTTAAGTTTTTTGTGAAGAATTTGATATATGGTTCCTTTTTCTAAGTATTCTCAGTTGCGCACTAAGCTTTTATGTACAGTATATATGTTATTTATCTGCCCATAGTAGTGCTGTGGCAGCAGTTAATTAAAGAGAGCGTCCATCACAGAGAACGTTCATTATGCTGTTTGGCTTACAGAAACAAGATCAACAATATCTCCAGTAAGTGTTCTGAGATTCTTCACAGTAAAATATGGAAAGAATCCACTTCAAGTTTATTGAGTCATGAAGTGCCGATTTTTTTTTATATTTTATTCCTTGTGTTTTAAACTGCTCGGGATTATCTAGATTACTTAGAATAGGATCATGTACTGTAAACATCATTTATGGGCACTTTTCTGGCATGATTGATGATTCTTTGCAGATTTCAACTGAAATGTTACAAATATCATTGAGTTTCCTTAACTTGGTTAATTACATTTAGACCCATAATAAATGAAAGGCATAACACATTACACTTTTTGGTAATAGACTTTTCAAAATTAAGAATTGACAGTTCTGAGCTGAATAAAAATCAACGTTTATTGATTTATTAAAAATCATGCCTTGTTCTGCTGTCTCTTAAGATTTTGTGCCCAGGTTGAAACAAAGTGATGCTCTCGTTTGTGGTCATTTTTGGGGCAGAGAGATTTAGTTTTGACTGAAGATCTGGCTTGTTGTCTTAACCATCAGCACCTGTCTGATATTGTTTCTTATAGCCTGTTAAATGTGTACATACACACATTGTGGCTATAATATAATACAGGGTGGCCCGCAACCACCAAGATGACTGCATTATGTGGTGAACAGAAAAATGATCAAATTTGGTACTCACATTTACAGAAGATGCTGAAAGTGATCTCCTTGTGTGTCAATACATCTCTACAAGGCAGGCGACGCAACTGCAGCCGCCTATCGGGTGGCACACGAGACGAGAGTATATAATATGCTCATTACATTGTTTAAACGTTCATTTTCTGACCCTGCTTAATAACTTTTCAGAGTTATGCGAAGTCAGAGCTACTAACATCATTGGGTAAGACCAAACTGGACAAGTCGCAACTCCATCACAGGGCGCACTCACTCACTTTCCTACAGTCACTCTCACTCACTAAAGATCACTTTAGAGTAGCCAGCCAACCTAAACTCTTTGTGATGTTTTAGGAAAGTACTTAGAGACAAATCGATACATAACTTGGCAGGTTATGTCACATCAGCAGTGACAGGCATGGGATTCCTACCCAGTCTTCTGAGCTTTGATGCAGTTAACCACTGTATACTCTTCTTCCTCTACTAAAAAAATATTGACAAGCTTTCAAGACAGTGTTAAGGACTGATACATTTTATTTATCATTTGTCAGTTAGTTAATTAAAAAAAGAATGCAGCTGAATTCCTACTTACCTTTACTCAAATAAGAAGGCTACCAAATACCCTGTCGTATAAACGGGGTGATCGAGCTGACCTGAGTAACTATAGTCAAAAAAGCTTAACCTGCATTGCAGGTAAAGTAATGAAAGCAATTATTAAGGAAAAGATTAAGCAGCACATGTCTAGAACAGGAGTACTAGCAAATACTCAACGCAGGTTCTGAGGAGGGAGGTTATGTTTCAGCAATATGTTTGAATTTTATGAGGAACCAACTAAAATGTGATTAGTGAGGTGCATATGATATTTATGTTATTGTTCTGAAGGCTTTTGATAAGGTACCACATGAAAGGTTAGCCATCAAACTAAAAGAAGTGGGAATTAAGGACATGGTGTGTAGGTGGGTACAACATTGGCTCAAACATAGGAAGCAACTGGTTATGGTAAGGAGCACATTTTCAGAATTAAGTGGTGGTAAGAGTCGTGTCCCTCAGGAGTCAGTGCTGGGCCACTGATTTAATTTACATGAATGATCTGAACAAGAATAAAATGAATACACTGGTTAAGATAGTACATGATACTAAAGTAAGGAGATTGGCAGATAATCTACAATCTGTTTAGTCATTACAGAGGGACTTGGACAGCATGCAGGCTTGGGCAGATTTGTGACAGATGAAATTTAATGTAATTAAATGTAAAGTATTACATGTAGGAAGTAAAATTAGATTTAAAAACTCAACAGGAGGTCTGAAACTTAAATGTGCACATTATGAGATGAACCTAGGAGTCATAGTGCACTCATCACTATGTACAGTACATCCTGGCAGAATAATCAAGAAAGCTAATATGATATAAGGCTATAAATCATCATACAGTATACAGTACAAGTCAAAGGAAGTTATGCTTAAGTTATATAACACACTAGTGAAGCCTCATCTTGGAGTACTCTGTTCAGCTTTGCTCTCCATGTTACAGAAAACTCATAGCATTGCAGAGGAAGTCCAGAGAAGAGCACCTTTGAATAAATTCTGCAACAAGAACATGGGAACACAGTTGGAAACTTGTTAAGGGCAAATTTCACACAAATGTTATAAAGTTTTTCTTCATGCACATACCCATAAGACACCTGGATAAAGTACCAAGTAGTGTGTTGGAGAGTAGGGATTTAGGAAACTTCAAATCTCAATGTATTTATTTTAAGCAATCTACAGTAGGTGAATAGGAAGGAAGAGCTTCTTGGGGTGAATGGGTTGTTCTTTCTAATCTTTTACTGTTCTATTGATCCAACTGTATGCTTTCTGATTACTGCAAATATTTCATTATGACTAACAAAAAGGCTCTTTTTTGCTAACCTTGGTCCTTTTTTGTTATTACCGTGGTGAGTCCACTTTCATAAATCTCTTGAGGACCTACTTGATTGGCTTTAAGGAAAGACCTCACTGATTTGGAAAATAGGCAAATTGTTGGAGTACATTTAGCACAAACTTCATTTATGAGGAGTGTTCAACATGCTGACATTTCACAAGGAAAAGTGGCTAAAGGGATGATGGCATGCAAGTAGCAGGGGAAATATATCCTCAGACACAGCAATTGTACCCAAAAGTGCAGTTCTCTTGATGGCAGTGTCCAAGAATTGTACATGCAAGGAAAAACAGACAAGTGACTTGGGCTCATTTTATAGCAGTTGTCAACCTAAGGAGAGAGCTGGACATTTAATTAAAATCAGTCTATTGAGAACTTCACGGAGATTGATACCATGGTTGGGCTAGATTGCATTACCCAGGAGGGGAGATTCCTCTCTCATCCATCTTGAAATACACTGTTAATGATTATGCTCAATGTTGTTTCTCCCACTTTCTGTCAACACCTTTAATGAGCCTTCACTCAGCTCACCTCTTGTTGTCAGACTCACCTAAACCCTAGAATTTACATCTGGGCCAGGCAATTAAATATTCTTGGAATTATGGTCATTGTGTAAAACACTAGGACCGTTAGTCTGTAGTAGCCTCTTTGATTACTAGCCTCAAGATGAAGTATCCCTGCTGTGTAAAGTGCCTTGTGATTGTGCATTCTATGAATGGAACTAAACAAAATAAAGATTGGTAGATTGGTCGACCCTGAGCTCAGAATTGCCTCTGACAGAGCAGAAGCAGCTTCTGTGTTGGTTGCTTACTGACTTGTGTAGTAGATGTTTCTCATACTGAATAGCATTGCAGGTGTCTGTCAGCATAGGGGAGTTTTCCTGTCCTGCTGCCAGTTCTCCAGAGCTTTACACTCAGTGTTAGAGGATCAGACACCTGCCATCTGCAGTCGGTAAGGAATTGCCTGTTCTCTATTGTCCAGAGGAATTCCAGTGGATTTCCTCCCAGGTTGCCGGAATCACTTTTCTTTTAGTGTGTTCCCAGAAGTTTCTGCTTTGGGACACACATTGCAATGACACTACCCCCAGACAGAAATGTTGAGAATGTGCCCTATGTTATGCCTCTCTGGAGTGTCCTTTGCCCAGGGCCATTCTCTCTTTGTCACTTCCTTTAATATATATATACTATATGGACAATCACATACATTGTTTGAATAAAACAAAAAAAGTATATGCAACAATTGATTAAATGAGAATTGTTAAAGAAAGTCATCTGAACAGTGTACAGAAGAGGCAGACTTGGGCCTAAATTTGGAAACAGCTATGAATACTATAACACTGATAAAAATAATTCATCACTCTGAAACTGTGAACGCTGTGCTGCTGCAGGGCTTTTTTTGTGCTTTGGAATAGAAAAAAAAAATGAAACTTTAGCAAAATTAAATGGCAATGGTAAAGGCCACTTTAGTATGCAATGAGCTTGTAAAGTATTAGAGGAATGGTTATTCGAGTGTTTACAATTTAATATGAATTAAGTGATGCATTTCTGTGCTTTAATCTACAATGAACAAATAAAACAAACATGACCGATAGATACTATTAATGCACTCTATGCCAGGGAAAAAAAAAATATATATTATGAACATCATTATATGTTCAGGGGGAGCATCCATGGACTGTGCAGTACCTCCCCTGGACGCTAGATGGCTGCCCCCTGGGTTGGAGCGGTGCCTCGGTTTCCTGCAGGGCTCCATGGGAATTGGAGTTGGGTGCAGCCCTGTTGGGTCCTGCAGGTGCCACCAGGGGGTGCTGCAGCTGGGACAACTGAGCCCGTATGGGCAGTGTATTCACCACACCCAGAAGTGCAGCCAGAACTCGGCAATCAACCTCCTGGAGCACTTCCGCGTGGACTATAAAAGGGCCCAACAACCACCACTCAATGACCAGAGTCGGGAGGAAGAGGACGAAGCTTGGAGGAGTGGTGGAAGAAGAAGAAAGAGTGTGGTGTGTTTTGGTGGGTGTACTTGGGATTGTGTTGTGCCTGTGGGGATCACGGGGAAGACATGCTCCACAGATGTTGAAAAATAAAAACTTCTTGGTTTTTATACGTGCTTCTGGTGTGAGTCTGTGTCGGGTCAGGTGCCTATATAGCACCTTTTACAATAATATATATATATGCACACAAATACATCTGAAATCCCTGTCAGTTTGTCTGAATCATGGTACAGACTTTCTCAATGTTGACATCAGTTCTCAACATGGATGGGCTCCATGCCTGTCCTACTCCATTTCTGTGCATAATACTTGTTTGACCATTTTTGAGCTTCTCAA